>NC_090725.1:185138486-185165986 GCF_036898095.1 Palaemon carinicauda
CTGAGAAGTAAGTAGTATTATTTAGGTAACATTTCACTGAGAAGTATGTTTTTCAATCAGAATTTTATATTCATATTTTATTTGTATTACTAAGTTTGGATAATAGTTTTCAAAGTAACAAATAAGATATTGCACTCAATTTAAAAGAATATCTAAAAATTGCCTCAAACCTAAATAGCAAATTGGCGCCAGTTTTAAGCCCAGCATTTTTAGGTGAAGATTAGTTTATTCCTGCACTACTGTAAATACAAACCTTACGCTCTTAACATAGGAGTATTATTTTGGCGCTGACTGAAACCAGCCATTAAAAGCTTTTGCAAAGTGTAACTACTCTCCACTAGTTAGTGGAGTAGGGGTAGCAGGGTTAACCCACCATCCCACTCACACCAGCACTAGTAAACAACATCCAATTTTTTTTATCTCGGCTCAGTAAATTGAAGACGGTTTTTTGCTCCTCCACTAAAACCCTAATATAAAAAAAGATTTAATTTATTTTAAATTGGCCTAAAAAGCAAAAAATATTTATTCATGCTATATTTTTTTTAGGTGTGAGTGCCAGTGAGATCTTATTGAAAGAATTTGGGTTTGTCCAGGTCTTGAAGGGCGCCGATGTGGCACCTTCATGTTCACTGAGTAGAGGAATCCTTACGGTCTCTGCCCTGCGTATAGGGGTCACTTCTGCATGAAGAAGTCTCCATATTCAGTGTATAAGGAGTAGTCGCCCTCCCAGTGGCTGAGGTTTGGTAGGCAACGGAAGAAGGCGTAGAGGGATTCTTGATCTTCGAGGTCAGCCTCGAAGGGGAAGAAACCTCACCATTTTTCTCTGTTCACTTGATCTCCGGTGACATTAAATGTGACTCTGGACAACCGTGCATTTCTTCCCCATAGAGAAGCAGCACCGGTCACCACCGTAGGGCTCTCTCTTTCCAGTGAAGAAGTTCGTTTTCTGTGGCCTTCCATGGCTCTCATGGGTTCCCTGTGCAAGGAAAGGTTGCAAGAGGTCTTGCGGTTGGGAATGCAACTGTAGCAGACATTTTCCCCACGGGTTGATTCCGAACTCCCCCCCCCCCCAGAGGCTCCGTAGGTCGCAATTGAAAAAGTCATGCGCTCGGCTGTCTTAATCTCAGCTTTTGCTTGCTCCGACGGTCGCTATACTTCGGGAACAGGCTTGAGCAGTTGCTGACAAGCACTCTTCAAAGTGACCGGTCTTGGTATCCCTTTTGGGAGAACCCAGGGGCTAGCTTCGGCGATGTTCCAAGGGCAATTAATGAAGTTGATCTTTTGGCAGAATAGATGTGAAGTGAGCTGTCGGGAGGTCCACCTTCCTTAAAAGGGTCATTCTTCACCAGGTGTTTGCCAATCTTCCCATTCAAGGGATAGATCCCCTTAATTAGCTTCTGCTCAGCAAGCTCCTCACCTAGGAAATTTGCCATCTGAAATAAAAGGTGTTGATTGTCCCTGCTGGCTGCTGGAGAGAAGGCCATCTCCCGAGTCCCCCCCTCCCCACGGATTCCAACCACCTGCCCCTCCTCTCCCCTAGGGGAAAGGAAGACAGTGTGTCTACCTCTTGTTGTGGAAAAGACGAATAGAAGAGTTTCTCATGTAAATGTGCTAGTGAGTAAGCTTACTGACCAACTTCCAGTGGAAGATTCTTGCGCAGTATTGTGCACCCTACTACCTAGCGAGGTGAGAAGGCGAGATCTGCTACAGAAGGAAGGAGAGCGGGCTATCTTTACGCGCATTGCTCGTTCTAGTAAGTCTGCCACCGCCGATACTGATGCGGCTCATCGTTACATGGAGGATGAGTTTCGTAAGCTCATCTGTAATGGCGACAACCTGAGCAACTTTTTATCATGGATGAGACAGGACTCTGTTGGAAGAAGATGGCTTCCTGTACATTTCTCTTCAAGGATGAAGTGAAGATGTCAGGCTCCAAGCCCCACAATGACTGTGTCACTCTCATCATGCGTCAGTGCTCCAGGCTTTAAAAAAATCAGCAGGCCTTAAAAATAGGGCTCTGCTACCCATGTATTGGATGCGAAACTCCAAGGCCTGAATAACGAAAGCCCTGACCCTTGAGAGAGAGAGAGAGAGTGTGTGTGTGTGTGTGTTTGTAGATCAAATAAGTTCTAACGTTCCATCCTCCGTCTATATCCAAATTGCCTTGGTGTTGGAACTAGTTAAGTGACCCTAGCTTGTACTGCTTCCAGTCTATCTATAGCCTTCTGAATACTTGTAGCCAAGAATTGGACACCGTATTCTAGATGGGGTCTTACTAATGATGTGTACAGCTGTAGTGCAGTGTTTTTATTTCTGTATTTGAATTGTCTCTTTGCATGGCCCATTAGTTTCTGTGCTTTCTTTTAAGCTTTTATGCTCTATTTAGTGAAATTCAAATCCTTGCTGATAAGGGTACCGAGATCTTTCGCATGGTTCACACTTTTTATTTCATCTTGTAGGTTACTATAACCTATGTGCATGACTGTATGTTTCCCACAGTTGAAAGGCAATTGCCATTTTCTGGACCATTCTCCTAGCTCCATTAGATCCTCTCTTTAGGCTTCTACATCTTCTGAGTATGCAGCATTTATGGCCAATTTAGTATCGTCAGCCAATTTGGCTATCCTACTAGTTAATCCTAAATCTATGTCATAAAAGTAGATCAGAAATAGCAACGGTCTAAGTACGGATCCTTGAGGTACTCCGCTTGTAACAGCTGCCCACTCTGAAGCTTCTCCATTGATTACAACACACTTTTCTATTTGTTAGCTAATCTTCAATCCATTCAACTGGCTCGTCAATGATGCCTAGTGTTTTAATTTTAACCATTATTTTTTTATGAGGAACTTTGTGAAAAGTCTTTTTGAAAGTGTAGGTATATGATGTCTATTGCCCTGCTTTTGTCATAAATGCTAAACATGTGGAATTCCAAAAGATTTATCACACTTTATCTCTTTGTCTAAAACCAAGTTGGCTGTCTATCAAAATATTGTTTTTCTCTATATATGCTACTATTGAATATAGTATAATTGATTAAAAAATTTTGCAAGCCACTGAAGGTAGACACACTGGTCTGTAGTTGCCAGGTTCTTCTTTTGGTCCCTTCTTGTAGATTGGAGGAACATTGCCTAATTTCCATACTTGTGGTGCCTTTCTTTTGTTGGCAGTCTTTTGGAACATTTTGTAAAAGTGTGGGATTATTTTTTTCTTCTAGTTCTATAATCTCTCTTGGATGAATATTATTTAGACCTGGTGCCGTAGATTTACTGAGTCCTTTTATTTTCTTTTTGACATCATCTATTTTAAAAATGATTCTATTTAATGGTTGTGGCCCTTTATATTTGATAGCTGGTTCAGGGAGGGTCATTGATTCTTCCCTAATGAATGCAGTTGTGGAATATGCATTCATCAGTTCAGCTTTTTCCAAATCGTTTCTTATAAGATTACCCTTCGAGTCTCCTAATAGGTTAATTTTGTTTTTTATTGGTTTTCTACTGTTTACATATGTAAAAAATTCTTTTGGGTTTTCTTTACTGTCTGAAGACAATCTTTTCTCTTCATTGATCTTGGCCTTTCTAACTAGTTTTATCTACTTTTTGGCTTAACTTTTTGTGCTTGGAAATTTCATGAATTGAAGGCTGTGGACCCATTGATTTATGTTTCCTGTCTCTACTTCATATTTCATTGGCTTTTTGGTTGTGGAGTTCCATCTGGTAAAATTTTTCTATAGGGCATGCTTTTAGCCCTTTTTTTATATTTCTACAAAAGAATCCCATTATGTATTGATGTTCCATGTTTCGTCGTATTCTAAATTCTTGGTGAATTCCTTTAGTTTTATCCAGTTACTACATCTGTAGTCTAGTTTTTTATAATTTTCCTTTCTTTTAGATAAGGAATATTTACATGCAACCTAACTATTCTTTGGTCACTTTTGCCAATATTTTCGTTTACTGAAACACTGGATACCAAATTTTCTTCTATTGTTAGCACAATATCTTTTGTATGTTGTTTTCCCTGGTTGGTTTATCGACTCACTGACAAAGGAATTCAATGTTGACAAATTTTAGTAGCCAATGTCCCTCTGTGTTTGATGTAGAATTCATATTGTCCCAGTTGACTGGTGCATTGAAGTCTACTTTTTGAATAGCTAGCTTATTGTTCTTCTTTTCCAAGTTGCCTATACACCTCTTTGTCCTATTCTTATGTTTAATGTGGTGGTCTGTATATTACTATCATGGGCATAATTTTTCCTATGGTGTTGATGTTTGCACTAGTCACTTCACATTCAGTTTTTAATTTAATTTCTATGGGGTTTGAGTGATTTTCAACATAGAGCATTACCCCTCCACCTTTTTTGGTAAAGCGATCCTTCTTCAAAAGCTTGAAACCTGCGATTTTGTATTTTCTGATAATTTTTTTTTTTCTTGAATCCAGGTATCATTAATGCCTATGACATCTAGTTCCTCACTAGCTATCATTGCCCTGAAGTTTTCCATTTGGTTTCTAACTGAGTGACCATTGAATTGTGCCATTTTGAGAAATTTTTCTATCTTTTTTTCTCTTCCTATGTGACTTTGCTAGTTTCCCTTTTTTACTTGTGTTTTAGTTTTACTTTTATATGCATTATCCATGTTTCTGCAAAATTTCTTCTAATTGATGCTGGTCTACTGTGTCTAAGTAATTGTACAGGTTGAGATTAAGTTGGTCTCCATATCCTCATGCTTTTTTCACTAAAGTGTATTCCACCTTCTCTGTATAATTTTTTCTTGCCATAGAAAGTATCCCACAGACAGACAGACAAAGATATTTTAAGCTCTGAATGGTCCTTGAAACAACAGATAGCCAACAAAGTTTTGACTTTGTGGGGGTTAGCCAACAATCGACCTGTTTGTGACTTCCCTCAACCGGAAACTTTTGATGTGCTGCTCTCCATTACCAGATCCCAAGGCAGTCTGGCAAGATGTCTTCCAACATCTGTGGAACAGGATGGATATCATGTATCCCTCCCCCTTCTGCCTAGTAAGGAGGATCTTAAGGGGAACGTCCGCTATGGTGTTCAACAGAGCAATTTTAAAAAATTTGAAATTGTTTTATTGTTTCTGTGTATGCAGAAACATATTGTACATGCTCTCCAGAAGTTTCAGCCAATTATTTTTACAAATAATGAAGATAAAGCGGTCTTTAAATGATGACGTTATCCTTACTGCGTCGTGTACTTGACTGAGTTTGACAGAGTCGTCTTTGTATGTTTATTTTTGCATCCATACATCGATTTTTTCACTTATATTTCAAAATCTCGTACCTCTGGCAGAGACGGAAGGCATTGATTGGTAGAGGGTAGGCAATCTACAAGAAGAACAGCCAGTTTCCAAAGACTTATAAAAGTTACGTTGCATGTGTGTTTGTTTACTTGCAGTTCGTATGTACATTGTGTTTTCACAACGTCCTCGTGAACTCTATAGGAAGGCCAATGTTATGTAAGGTCCAAGAAAGAACAAAAAATAAGCAGAGAGCAACAAAAAAGAACCAAAACGAGAGGGAAACATGAAAGAGAGTACAAAGCTGGAACATTCAAACTAAAACTCTGGCAACAAAAAGAGGCCGCTGGCAACTCATGACACCATTACACCAATTGTATTAGTAAACATAGGGTTTAAATACCTTGTTTAGGGAGTCCTCATCAAGGAATAAACAATATTGTGTAAGTACAAAATAAGATTATCATAATAATGTTATCCTGATATCTTTAAGAAACAAAGTAAAAATTATAGCAAATCTTTTGGAGCTCATAACTCAAAAACATACTTATTCACACTTGGGTACATTTTTTCACTTATTTACTGTTCAATTTTAGAGAGAAAGATATTATTGAAAAGAGGAATGGAAATCCCACAATTTTGTGAAACAATTTTTATTTTAATTTTTCTCTTTTTTAGGATTATTTTACGTCTATATGAAGAACATTAAAAACAGATTCATTAAAAAAAGAAAAAAGGATAATAAAAAATCTGTCACACAAAATTATTTGATTCATAAAGAAGTTTTGATGGTATGATTTTCAATACAATTGGTGTCATATTAGTGGAGAAATATGTACTTAGAATTTTTATAACAATCATTATCTTTGCTATTGAATCTTGAAGTTTTTGATAAAAAAAACTTGAAGTTTTAATACGATGAAGGTATTATATATGTCTTAAACATAATACATAGAAAATATGTATTTTGAATCATTAGAAAAAAAATAGCGGACATAGCGGATGGTCCCCTTAAAGTCGGGGCATCTCAAGATCTATCGATGACCTTGATAGCTTCCCTGTCTCTGCAGAATGGTTTCCCAATCTACTTGACCAACCACACATGGAGAGGTTCCATCAAGCGACGGTTTTGCGCCTGGAGGTTTTCCAGCAACTACTCCCAAAGAAGGGCTTTTTGAGACTGGTTGCAAAAATAATGGCAGGATACCGTCAGGAGTCATCTGCCTCAGTATATCACACAAAGTGGTCTGTCTTTTGTGGTTGGTGTCGTGGACGGTGTATTGCTCCTCTCAGTGCCACTATTCCAACTATAGTGAAGTTCTTGTTGTACCTCGAAGGAGAAACTGTTCGGTGTTGGGGGTTAAAGGCTATCACTCGGCCTTTGTCCTTCAAACTGAATAAAGTTAATATTAATCATTAACAGAATTGTCTTTCCTCTTATGGAGTTTTGAGTGCATGTGCCTTATTCCTAGGATCTTAGTCCAGGTTTTAAATTTACTGAAAGGAGTACCTTACAAACCTCTTCGTCAAGCCTCAGATCAAGACTTTACCCTGAAGACGGTCTTCCTTTTAGCCCTGGCCTCTGCGAAGAGGGTCAGCGAGCTTCGTGGTTTGTTCTATGACATCACCCATTCAATGGGATGGGGTTAAGTGACAGTGTTTCATCCCTGAGCTTGTAGACAAGACTCAAAATCCTGCTGTATCAAATAAAAGAAGTAAGAAGTTAAGTGCAAGAGAGAAGAGAATATATAAAGTGTAAACATTTTTAAAACTCAAATTGTTCCAATTTTGTACCTGAACCAGAAATACAGTTTATTTTATAAAGTAAAAACAAATACCTTGATAATAATTGCTTCTTTTTAGAAATATTAACTATCCTTTGGTAGCATACCTTAATAATAAGGGAGTTAATTTGACTCGAAAATTGAGTTTACCGACAGCAGACCAAGTAGAGTTAATGCGCTGATTTGTGGAAAAGATTATAATTAGCTATGTTTGATTTACAAATGCGATACTAAAATGTGAATATTATATACATTATTATTGGATACAGTTAATGAAACACTAGTTTAATCAAAATACAGTTTATTTCAAATGTAGCTGTAATTTTTTGCCACAGTAAATAGATGTTCTGTACAGTGTACAGCAAGAACTAGGTGGAAAGAGAGGTAAGTGGCGCGAAACATGGCCAGTGTAAAGGAGCGTGGGCTATTTGAAATCATCGCACTGCGAAATGTGAATTTTTATTTTGAAATTATTGCGATTCTCTGTGCTACGTGTAAGTGAAATCACAAAGGGAGAACTTGTGTAAAAGAAGCTTGACTCTACTCATGTGAGAGAGTGCACCCTGACACTGATCCTAGGCGAGATACATGGACGAGGTTCTATCTCTGATGAGGTTTTGTGCAGAAATAACGTTTTATGCAGCTTCGGCGCATGGACCCACAGATCCTATTCATGGGAAAGAGCCCACCCAGACACTTGAGTGTTAGTAAGGTGCGTGGCGACCTCCTGTCACTGACGAGGGTCTGCATGAATGCTGAGCATTGGCGAGGTACATGGGTGAGCTCCTCTAGTGATTTTTCATGCATCTTTAGCGCATGGACGCATAGATCCTATTCATGAGGGAGGGCTTACCTATACACAGCGTTAGCTAGGTGCCCTAGTGACAAGGCTCCTCTTGCTGACAAGTGTCACCCCAACGATGGTCGCTTGCCAACACCCCCATAGTGAGATTCTGGCATGAGCTACTTGATTGTGTATTCGCCCTCTCCTTTATGATACCCTTATCTCGCGAGGGAGGTAGAGATCTGCAGCAATATAATGAGGATTTTGAGACAGAACCCTTTTGGGGTTACTGCTACAGATGGGGATGCCTGCAGTCCGCTTGCGGCCACTGGTTCTCATTAACATGCCCCCAGATTTCTGCTCCCTGTGAAATAAATAGCTTTTAGGAACACACTCATGGTGATGCCGGCCATTCACTTGCAATCACCACCTCTCACCTTCATCCTCCCGGGCCACTACTAGTCTCATCAGACAATCCTTCGTAGTTGTTGCCTCGGAATTCTCTCTTCGGGATAGACAGCTCATATGGTGCGGGCCTTCAACCTCTTGCGGTCTCCACCTCATCCCGTCATGTCCTCAGATCACAACGTGTCTTGTGAGACAACCTTTCAAGGTTATTACCTCAAGACAATACTCTCTACTGGATAGAATCGGCTATACTCATGTTCACGAGCGATGGCAGATAAGTGTTCGCTTACAGGTGAGCTTGTCCTGGCTCCTACTGCTGACAAAATTCTGATAGCTTCGCCTGCTGCATGCACCCTTCTTAGGCGCACACAAGCTAACGAACATGTTCATGATGCTCTTACTCGTGAATGATCAATTCCTTTTGAACAATAATGTTGTACTTTGTCACGCACACATTATCCTGCAAGCGAAAGCTCAAGCTACCTCAGGGGTGCTCGCACATAAAAACATGTATATGATGCTTAAGCTTGTGCACAACCATTTACCCATAGTCAGGAGAGTGGCAATTGACACACCTTTATGTGGGCGAGCAAGCTACTACAGCTGATGAAGGCTGTTCACTTTGCCAGTTGCATCATTACTCGCACACATGAGGAGTAGCAAGGGCTATTTACCGTCATACAGAACCCACTGATGTTCTTCATGGAAATGGGGCAGGACTCCCTCCATAGTTTAGAGAACCCAGGTGGCCCATTGACTGGCTACTTGAAACATTAGACATTGCAATGCTCTGGCACCAGATGCCACGATCTCTTCAAGGGCCTTCATCTTCATAACATCAAAGATCTCCTCTGTTGACAAGATGACCAACAGTTTCAGTCTAATTATCGAGTCAGGATGATGGTTGCAGAACATTCATATCAGGAGCTTCCACATTTGCAGCCTCTGTATGTGAAGATGAATACGGAATTGAAGCGAGTCTGTCTGCAGAAAACCCTGGAGTTAACTTTACCACCGCTGGCTGCTACGAATGTGGGGAAGAATCGGCATCTCTGTAATGCCACTTCTGTTCAGGTAGCTATATCGTCATTAGACACAAGGACTTTGATGATCTCGGAGTTTTTCTCACAGGCTACTTGGTCTTCAACTTTCCCAGTGACACCCTTGGCCATAACAGTCCAAGCAAGTTTGAGGCTTGTATTGGCACTAGGTGGAGAGCAGGAGAGGAAGTTATCCACTGCCCGCCTACTTCACGAGGAGGAGGGGAGAGTCTCCCTGATGCTATTTACCAAGCACATCATGCGTAGAACCATGAAAAATGACTCTGCATCCCCATTGTCTGATAGAGGAGTCTTCTGTCCTGCAAGGCGGAGAATTTCTATTTGGAGTTTCTGCTGAGCCTTCCTCCGAAGGGATATTGTCTTCAACTACTTCCTCGTGGAGTTCCGTCTCCCAACAGGTCAGAAGCCAGACCAGTATCTGCTATAAGTAGGGAGTGTCCACTAATTCCATAATTCTGGCGATCTCTACAACATGAGCTGGTCTCTGGTTCTGCAGAAATTGGAGATGGACAAGGAACCGCTATGTGCCCGTGTTTTTATTATTATTATTAATACTTGCTGAGCTACAACCTTAGTTGGAAAAGCAGAATGCTATAAGCCCAGGGGCTCCAAAAGTGAAAATAGTCCAGTGAGGAAAGGAAAAAAATAAAATATTCTAAGATTGGTAAATATCTTCTATGTAAACTTTAAATTTTTTAACAAAATAAGAGGTAGAGAAATAAGATAGAATAGTGTGTCCAAGTGTACCCTCAAGTAAGGGAATTCTAAACCAAAATAGTGGATGACCATGGTACAGAGGCTATGGCACTACCCAAGACTAGAGAACAATGGTTTGGTTTTGGAGAGTCCTCCTCCTAGAAGAGCTGCTTACCATAGCTAAAGTCTCTCTTTTACCCTTACCGAGAGGAAAGTGGCCACTGAACAATTTCAGTGCAGTAACCCCTTGGGTGAAGAAGAATTGTTTGGTAGTTTCAATGTTGTCATGTTTATGAGGACAGAGGAGAATATATATATAAAGAATAGGCCACACTATTCGGTGTGTGTAGACAAAGAGAAAATGGATTATAACAAGAGAGAAGTATCCAGTGTAGTACTCTCTGGTCAAAGGACCCCGTAACTTTCTAGAGGTAATATCTAGACGGGTGGCTGGTACCCTGGCCAAGCTACTACCTTTAGGTGGTGTAATAGGGATTTTAAACCTGCAATGAGGGGGTCCTTCTTGACTGCAGCTAAGGTACACGGAGAGAGGAGGAAGACTGGATCTGATATCCTACTAGGTACCGAGTCTTCTTCAGACAGCAAAAAGTCCACAAATTCTGACTGTTTCTGACTCTTGTAGCTCGACTGTGCCCTCTAACCACATGTACTCCCTACTGAAGCATAGCTAGAGGACTGGCAAGTGGAGATATCTTCTGGTGATGCAGGACATAGCTTGTCTGCTATCAAGTGGGCTACTTCATCCCCATCAGGTCCTCCCTAACATAAGGGATACCTGTCATCAGGAAGAAGGAAGTCTCTTTTGCGAACATTTATCAATGTTCTCCAATGGAATTTGGGCGCAACAAACCATTCAAGCTCCTACTGAATCATCAGCTTATCCCTGGGTAGCCATTACAGTTGATTCTGGCTGTAATATTGGGTAGAACATATACCTTCTATGAAGGTAATTTTTTCTGTCCGTGTTATTAGTCTGTACTATTTTTATTATTATTATTACTAGCCAAGCTACAAGCCTAGTAGGAAAAGCAGGATTCTATAAGCCCAAGGGCTCCCAACAGGTAAAAATAGCCCAGTGAGGAAAGGAAACACAGAAATAAATAAATGATATAAGAAGTAATAAATAATTGAAATAAAATGTATAATGAAAAAATTAACAACGTTAAAACAGATAATTCATATATTGACTATAAAAAGACTTATGTCAGCCTGTTCAACATAAAAACATTTGCTGCAAGTTTGAATTTTTGAAGTTCTACTGATTCAACCACTTGATTAGGAAGATCATTCCACAACTTGGTCACAGCTGGAATAAAACTTCTTGAATACTGTGTAATATTGAGCTTCATGATGGAGAAGACCTGACTATTAGAATTAACTGCATGCCTAGTATTACGAAGATGATGGAACTGTCCTGGAAGATCTGAATGTAAAGGATGATCAGAATTATGAAAAATCTAATGCAACATGCATAATGAACTAATTGAACGACAGTGCCATAGATTAATATCTAGATCAGGAATTATGTATGCAACTGCCTGCTTGGCAAATGTAATTGAAGATACCTTTCAATCTTGTCTCTTGGAAGTATTTGCTTGCAACTGATCCTTTGTTTAACAGTGATCAGCTTGAAAGGTTTGCTGTAATGCCATTAGCTGTTAGATATAGCCATATAACTGTTATTCTGGTGTTTACCGGTCCGTGGGCAGTCATACACGGCCAACTCCAATCCAAATTAGGGCAGTTGGAGGACAAGGTTTCATCCTCCCTTTACATAGTAAGTGACAAATGATCGATTAAAGAAATAGGAATACTAAATAAAATCTATAAAAGAAAATGAAATGCAAAATGATAAAATATATAACAGAAGTAGGAATACAAGATGATGCAATCTATAAAAGATTTTTTGTATCAGAAATTATTTAAAATTAAAATCTTTGAAAATTGTCAATCAAAAAAAGAAAATTTAAGACTACAGTATATGAAACAGCATTCAAGAAAGACATTTTCTGGCCAGGATCAAGTAAATTAATTGATTGGTTGTTGCAGCTTTTAACCTGTTTTGAGTCTATTTGCTTCCCTAGTCAACATAATTTTTTTTTATGAGCCAAACTAACATGGATCTAACTTTAGTGTATGTATTAATTTCTAGATATGTGGATGTTGGCTTGAAATTGAATTTTGTAATGCATTGTGTAAACCATCAATGCATAATAATAGTTCTCATCATGCAGTTGAAGTCCTTTGGGATATAATCTTTACATCAATTGGAAATAATGGAGACAGACAGCCCGGCCTTTTGTGCTCCTCTTCCTCCTTGGGTTTTATATTATTAGTCACTTCAAAATATGACACAAATCCCTAGGGCAAACTATCGCCATCGGCTAATATACATCAATAACATCAGCTACTGGCAAAAAATAAAGTGCTTTAAAGCATTTTATTGTTAGGCTAAATACTAGATCTGTATTGTATTGAACCCTAAATCTTAATTCAACAATTTTTCAATAGGCTTTGCAAACATTAAAATAAACACCCAGAGACTTTTGAGTCATGAAATTTTGAAGTAAGCAATTCATTTGGAAATTTTCAAAATCTGTCCTATATGTTTCAGGCTAAATTTTGGGGCAAAGATTAATTAGCTGAGAAAACAGCCGATTATAGGTTACTTCTCGCTTGTTCAGTAACAATGTGAACACATGCAATACACAGAAATGGCCAATTTGAATGTGGATTGTATAACTGGTAATATATGAATGGACAAACTTAAAACGTACCATCGCCATCCCAGTTAGGATACTTGACTACATCTCCAAGTGCTGTTGATGAAGCAATTTCTGGGCTCGACCGGTGTCGCTCATTGAAATGCTCCTCTAGCACCATTTCCAAGGCATGGTTATTGCTGAATATACCAGAGAAAAAAAAAGAGATGCATGGAATGCCAGGAATAAACCTAGCTCGCTCACTCTTGATTATCGGTATGGAAAACTGGGGCGTGGTTGAACCACGACCATAGATCCCTCACCAATTAGACCTCTTCTTCACCAACATCCCCTTCCACCCCTACATCTCCCCACCCCTTACCTTCATTCCTCTATCAGCACCTGCGTTGGTCAGACGTGTTTTATTTTGCTCTGTGTTGTTTTGTGTTTTTGCAGATGTCCGACATTTTAGAGATCCCTGCTCCCAAGTTGAGTATTATATTTGTCTGTTTGGGATTTCTAGGTAGCGACACTTATTTATTTTTAACCGTGTTTGGTTTTTTGTTATCGCCGCTTGTGTTCCCTTTCGGGGATTCGCCGCGGCCATTGGTGTCGCTTCCTTGTGATCTCTCTGTTTATCGGGCTTCCATTTAGCTGCTTATACTATTTGTAAGCCCTCGTTTATGTTTTGGACATCTAATTTAATATTTTGGCATGATCATATTTTATAGCAAGCTACACCCTTCAGGTTTATTAGCGCTGTGCTTGTTAGCTTACTTGGTCGATCCGTAAGCGGTTTCGGTGGGTAGCCTTTCCTGCCAGCCTTTATCTTTTGAGTTCTTTTCGGGGAGAACACGTTCTCATTTGGTTGTTCTGGATCGTTATTTTCCCAATTTCGGAAGCCCCTTCCGTTTCGGCTTTTTCCCGATTTGGAAAGGTTTAATTTTTATTTTATATCCCCGTGTTCTTTTCCCCCTAATCTTCTCATTTGGCGTGTTAGCTTTTATTATAGTCATTATTTACGTCTGCATTATATTTTGTGTTTTTACATGGGTTCGCAGGAGCTACATGATTGCCGCAGTTTTCGGGTATTTCCATTGTGTTTTGGTGGGTGGTCTCACCCTCCCTTCGATCACAATGGTCACCTGATTTTGTTCTGGTCTTCCCCTCCCCCTCTTGGGTCCTTCCCCCTACGCCTTCGCCTCCCTCTTCTTAGAAAGGGGTAGGCTTTGGTCACGTGCTTTCTATAGAAAACGTGAAGTTCCTCGAGGTGAGGGCTGGTCCCTACGCTCCCTATGTCGGTGTGGGTAGTGTTCTCTTCTCGCTTCGCCTCGGTTGGCCACCAGGCGTTCGAGACTGGGTATGCGCCTCGTCTCCCGACTCTCTCCTCACCCCCCCTGTTATCCATCCTTGATGTTCACCTCCCGTCCCGGAGGGTTGCGATAATTTAATTTCATTTCTACGTATGGTAGTTGTGTTTCTTTGATCGGATTCAGACACTCCACTCTGTTCTGATACCGTTCTTTATCCTATATTTTTTAGTGTTTTGTGTTGTTGGGGAGGGCGATTATGGCGGAGCTTTTAGTGTATTTTAAGTTTACATACATAGCATTTTTTGCGCCGGTCTTACGCATGTATTTTGTCGTTATATTATGTTATTTAATTATATTGTGTTATTTTTATGTTATATTTATGCACTGGACTTTCACATGTCTTCCAGCGTCCTTTTTAATACTCTTGTCTGTTTTATTGTTTTCCGGAGCCTTCGAATTTTGAAGATTGGTATTCAGTCTGTTTGTCCTTTCTCGCTTACGCTTCTCACTCCGGTGGGTATCCCGTATTTTGAGAATTTATTTATATTTGTTTTTTTTTATGGCTATTTATTCATTTGGGTCGTATTTCTGGGCTCCGGATATTTTGGTATTTTAAGGGACTTAACAGAGGAAGGAGTTTGTTTATGATTTTGTCTACTTTATTTAACTCTAACGTTTGCATATTTCCGCCGCTAGCAAATTATAGTCTTACATTTTTCGCCAGGGAATCCCTGGCACGAGTTAATTTTATTCTCATGGACCCAATTAATTTACAGGTGGTATGTTATCAGGAGATGGCTTGTACTGTGGTTTTGCAGCAGCCTTGTGGGCATGAAGTATGCCTTTCGCATGCCGGGTGTGCTTTCGTGGTGGGAGATCTGTTAGTGTGGCATCCAGACGGGTGTGAGATTTGCTATGCCCTGGTCTCTGATTTGATTGGTGATTCGGTATGTTTTGATACATGCTGCATTGCTTTGATTTTATTTTTCCCTGCATCACCTTTCCTTGTTTTAATCTGGGTCTCTCTCTTCCAGGCCTCCTCCGCCGCCAAGAGCACTTCCCTCGCAACACTTAAGACCTGGGTTGGGTGTTTTGGTTGTAATGTTCAGGCCAAACAGCCTTATATTTTGTCGGAGGAGATGTGTTCCCTCCTTTACCCTAATGCCAAGATGTCGGCAGCGGTGGCCCCTGATGTGGCAGCTCCGATCATCGCCTGCATTCGGGAAGAGACCCAAGCCTTCCCCGATGATTTTGTAGGCGATGATGTTATCTATGACGTTGCGGCCATTGATTTGGATATTGAGCCTATGGTCTTCGATTCGACTGGTACAGGTAGGGTGGTAGGTGAGGCAGGTGATGTTCGGTCTAAGGTACTTTTCCTTTGTCCACCTCTTTCTCTTTCTTCTACAGATACTTCTTTTCAGGGTTTCCCTAGCAAAACCATGGACGAATCACGTTCAGTAATTCCTAAACTTAAGCATGTGAAAAAGACTTTACCTAAGGTTAATAAGCCTTCCAAGATCCTTAAGTCTCTTTCCAGCAGGTCATCCTTGGATGGTCAACGACGACCAGTCTTGGAAAAGACTTCTTCGTCGGCTTCTGGTTCGAGGGCGAAGGTTTCAAAAGCCAAGTCTCTGGAATTGGCTTTTGACCCGGTAGCCTTTTCAGGTCCGTTGATGGAGAGAGTGGGCAGCATTGTGCAGTCCCAGATTGGTCCTGTTGTTGACCAACTGAACCCCTTTGGACAGAGGCAGCAAAACCAAGAGTCCATGTTAGAGTCTCTTTTGTGATCCGGCCTCCCACAACAACAGCAGTTTGTGTTCCCGGATGTTTCGAAGCTCCCGGCTTTTGTGAAAAGCAACCCATGGAGGTTGGCTCTGCATGCCCCATTCTCAGAGGGCATGTTAACGATTGAAGGTTGTGGAACCCGGCCTGTGGAGGACTTTGAGTTTTATCCACCGGGTTTGTATTTCCCATTTCCAGGTTACGCACGCTGGACGGATGAGGCGCTTGTTAGGGTGGATAAGGTGCCGAGGGAGACTGTTATCTTTCCTAAGGATTAGGCTCAGTCTGCCTGACTCTGAACCCTCACTGAATGGGAATGTGTCAATACAAAGTTGATCCTCACAAAGGAACATATACTATGTTCGGCGTTGAGGGGCCCACTCCTACTCCGTGCTCCACCAAAGTGGCGGATCTTACCTTGGCGGCTGTAATGGAAGAAAAGCCTATGCCTCAACTTCGGGAGACCGATTTAACTTCCTTGTTTCTCCCGGGGGACCAAGATTGCTTGGTTGATGCTCCGTCGACCTTCACTGTGGGGAAGTTGGCTCCAGACTGTGCTACAACTCAGTTTAGTGAACTTCTTCCGTGGTTACCTGATTCCTTGATTCGGGCGGAGTATGATGTTCAAGTCCATTTGAGTAGGTCTGAATTCAGTTACTATGGCGTAGATGTCTTCCTTAGTAGCCTATATGCGGACGAGGCTCTGTTTAAGATCCTTACTAAGTCTCTCCTTCACACCCTTCAGTGTGATCTTTTTGACTTTGGTGTCGCTCGCCGTGCGTGCATGGCTTTTTGGACGCTTCTATCCGCCATGAACCGAACAAGTTGATCAAGGCCTCGGTCTGGGAGGAAGATCTTTTCCCTGAAGACATGGTCAATGCGGTTCTAAGTGAGGCAGTGCGAGTCAATCAGACCCTTCGGGTGAGGTGGGGTCTCGGCTAACCCACAATTGAGAGGTAGGAAAAAGGCTAGATGTTTTCTCTCTTTTCAGGCTTCCCAACCTCACCCTATGGTTCAGGCTGTGCCTGTCTCTCAGGTGAGACATGCATCCCCCGCTAAATCTCAGCCCTGACAGCAGTTCGTGCTGGCGAGTCAACCACCTCAGCCTTCGACTTCCTTCTCCACTTCGCCGGCTTTTAACCCAGCCTTTGAGTCCTAAGCCCTGATTCAGGGATATAATAGGCAGCCGGGAGGAAGTAGGCCTAGAGGACCCTTTCGCTACAGGGGAGGTGGTCGAGTCTCTGGAAGGGGCCGGGATTTCCATAGAGGCTGAGGTGGCAGGCCATCGGCAACCCAATGAAACTCCGCAGAAAGGGGGGAGACTATACTTATTTCCAAAGAATTGGACCTTCAGGAGTTGGGCACGAAGCATAGTTTCCAACGGGCTGGGGTGGAGTTGGATTCAGGGACCCCCTCCATCGGTCGGATTTTATCAGTGTCCAATGCCAGAACTCACCGATTTCACCCGAGATCTTCTTCTCAAAAATGCGATTCAACGGATCAGGCACTTAAAGTTTCAAGGTAGCTTGTTCAGCGTGCCAAAGAAAGACTCCCACAAGCGAAGAGTCAAGTTTCAAGGTCGCTTGTTCAGCGTGCCAAAGAAAGACTCCGACAAGCGAAGGGTCATCTTAGACCTGTCTTGCTTGAATACCTTCATTCAATGCGACAAGTTCCATATGCTGACCGTATCGCAGGTACGGACCTTACTTCCCCGTGGGGCCAACACCACCTCTATCGATCTTACCGACGCTTACTAACATGTTCCGGTAGCGCGTCATTTTCGTCCATTTCTGGGTTTCAAGCTAGGCACTCAAGCATTTGCTTTCAGGGTGATGCCTTTCGTCCTCAACATAGCTCCAAGGGTATTCATGAAGCTAGCTGACTCGGTAGTCCAAGAGTTGAGGGCCCAGGGCGTACAGTTGGTGGCCTATCTGGACGATTGGCTTATTTGGGTCAACAGCAACGAAGAATGTCGAGAGGCGACAGACAAAGTCATCAAGTTTCTGGAACATTTAGGGTTCCGAGTGAATTTCAAGAAGTCTCGCCTGGTTCCGGCGTCGTGCTTCCAATGTTTAGGATTCCAATGGAATTTGGACACTCACAAGTTGTCGATTACCCCGAAGAAATGGAAGGAGATCGCAAGAGCTACAAGAAAGTTTCTAGGAGCCAGATTTACGTCTCGGAGGAACCAGGAGAGGGTTCTGGTTTCTCTCCAGTTTGCTTCCGTGACGGGTGTTATCTTGAAAGCCAGGTTGAAGGACATCAACCGGGTGTGGCAGTCCAGAGCGAACGTCAGTCTCCGGGACAAGATTTCGAAACTTCCAGCTATTCTCAAGAAAAGTCTCCTCCCATGGACAAAAGTCAGGGATTTGGCAAGGTCGGTGCCCCTTCAGTACCCTCTGCCGGCATTGGTAGTCCATACGGACGCATCCCTTACCGGGTTGGGGGGTTACTCTCCGTTCAAGGAAGTACAGGGCTTGTGGTCAGTGACCTTTCGTCAACTGCATATAAATATTCTGGAGTCCATAGCCGTCTTCCTGACCCTGAAGAAGCTCTCCCTGTCGCGGAATCAGCATATCAGGTTGGTTCTGGACAGCGCAGTGGTTGTTCATTGCATCAACAGGGGAGGCTCCAAGTCCGGACACATCAATCATGTGATAATTGCCATCTTTTCCTTGGCGGCAAAGAACTATTGGCATCTGTCGGCGGTTCATCTAGAGGGTGTCAGAAACGTCGTAGCCGATGCCCTATCTCGAGTGACTCCCATGGAATCGGAATGGTCCCTGGACTGTCAGTCGTTCCGTTAGATTTGCCAACAGGTTCCAGGTCTCCAGGTGGACCTCTTCGCCACGAAGGCCAACCACAAACTCCAATGTTACGTAGCCCCCAACCTGGACCCTCAGGCTTATGCGATGGACACCATGTCTCTCGACTGGAACACCTGGCAGCGGATCTACCTGTTCCTTCCGGTCAACATGTTGATGCGAGTTTTGGACAGGCTTCGGTTTTTCCACAGTCAAGTGGCCCTCGTGGCTCCCAACTGGCCGAAGAGCAATTGGTTTCCTCTCCTAGCGGAGCTCGGTCTCCAGCCTCAGCGGCTTCCCAACCCGTTGTTGACTCAGACAGTACAAACTCGCAGCGTGTCAGCTTCCTCAGGAATTCTGAGTGCCCTAACTTTATGGACTTCATGACATTTGGTGCTCAGAAGGATGCTGCTATCGATCCTCTTAACACTTTGTTCCTGGAGTCGGATAAGAGAGATTCTACCCTTCAGCAGTATGATTCTGCTGTTAAGAAGTTGGCAAAGTTTCTGAGGGATTCTGATGTTAAAACGATGACTCCCAATCTAGCAGTTACCTTTTTTCGAACTTTGTTTGAAGGGGGTTTAGCTGCAAGGACCATTACCACGATTAAATCCGCTTTGAAGAGAATTTTTCAATCTGGGTTCGTTATTGACCTTTCGTATTTATACTTTGCATCCATTCCCAAAGCTTGTGCTAGACTGAAACCAGCAACTCAACCTACTGTAATTTCTTGGTTTCTCAATGATGTCCTTAAGTTGGCTTCTTGCTCGTACATAACGCTCCTTAGGAAAACGTTATTTTTGTTGAGTTTGGCTTCCAGGGCTAGAATATCTGAGCTATCAGCCTTATCAAGAGATCCGGGCCACATTGATTTTCTTCCGTCTGGGGAGGTCTTACTCTCGCCGGATAGACGGGTCTTAGCTAAAAATGAGGATCCCCAGTCTAGATGGATCCCGTGGGAAATTTTCACTTACTCAGGATCCTTCCCTGTGTCCTGTTTATGCTCTCAAAGATTATTTGCGTAGAACTTCTACTACATCTTCAGGTCCTTTGTTTATTCGGGAATGTGGCGGAACTCTTTCCCTGAAGGGGATTAGGCAGCAAATGCTTTATTTTATTAAACAAGCCAATCCTCTCTCGGTTCCTCATGCCCATGATGTCCTGGCTGTGGCAACCTCTGTTAATTATTTCCATCACATGAATTTTGAAGATTTGAAACGGTACACCGGATGGAAATCTCCTACAGTCTTTAAACGTCACTATTTAAAATCCTTGGAGGCCCTTAAATTTGCGGCAGTGGCGGCTGGGAGTACTGTATAATTCCTCCGGATAGAGACGAACCATTGTAACTAAGTCCTTCTTTCTTCCCCTTTTTTCGTTTGATCTTGTCTCCTTATAAGGAGTGGATTTATCCTGCCTTGCCTACTCCCCCTACCGTCCTTTGTTGTGATTTTGATTTACATCCTAACCTCAGCTTACATTGTATGATTTGTATTTGTAATTTTATTGGTTATAATGGTATTTTCATTTTTGAGAGTTTATCCAGTATATCTATCTGTTTTGTATACCTTGTGTTTTATGTTTGTAAATATTTTGGTGTTATTACACTCTCTTTTTTGCATTATATGTTTTTGGTTTCAGTTCCTTATGTTTAACTCTTCCCAAGCTTGAACCATTTCTCTGTTATGATTTCATGGAGTGACACAGGTCGAGTCCAGAAAAGGTATTTTGACAAAGGAAAAATCTATTTCTGGGCGAGGAACCTGTATCCCCCAGTGAACCCACCCTTTTCCTTTTTCCCTCACCCTGGTTGGTCCAAGCTTTGGGTGCTGGGAGGAATGAAGATAAGGGGTGGGGAGATGTAGGGGTGGAGGGGGATGTTGATGAAGGCGATGTCTAATTGGTGAGGGATCTATGGTCGTGGTTCAATCACGCCCCAGTTTTCTATACCGACACTCAAGAGTGAGCGAGCTAGATTTATTCCTAGCATTCCATGCATCTCTTTTTTTTCTCTGGTATATTCAGCAATAACTATGCCTTAGAAATGGTGCTAGAGGAGCATTTCAATGGGCGACACAGGTTTCTCACCAAGAAATAGATTTTACCTTCATCAAAATCCCTTTATTAGTAATATCTTGGAATTCAGATTTGCTGTACTCTAGCGGGATATTAAAGCCAACACTGATGGAATTGATTAGGCATAGCTGCTGTTTTTTTTTTTTTTTTTTTTTTTTTTTTTTTTTTTTTTTTTTTTTTTTTTCCGCCACTGTCGAATATTCCGCGATAAATTTAATGTGGCTGGCAGTCTAGCCAACACAGCATACTGCAAAGATTCTTAATTACCCATACAGTATCTTTATAGATTTTATTATTTTGTATTTCATATTTCCCAAAAAATTAAATCTGGTATGAGTTGTCCCAGATATCAGTTATACTAGGTATCAGTTTTCCTGGTACGAGTTGCCTGGGTATGAGGTGTACTCATATCAGAGGAATATGATAGATGAACTTCACCTGTGACGAAGGGTGGCTACCCAGCCTGCCCTATCGTATCAAATGAAAAAGGTCATGGATATTTATTATTCAAATATGTTCATGTATGTGAGAATACTGTCTCATTAATACTTTATCCCTTTAACTGTTAGATATGGTGCTATCTAGGTTATAAAGAAGCTGTGCTGTAACACTGCTAAATAATCAGGTAAATCTTGCTCTAGCCAAACCTTATGAAGCTTAAAACTACCCAGCAACAATAAAAAACTCAGTTTGGGATTCATCTAACATATATGCCAGTAAACTAATTGCAGTTGCTAATAAATCTAATGATATTGAACCATCATAAAAGCCCAATAAGTTGATGGTAGACTAACCTTAGTTATAGATGCCACAAATCTAACCTTCCTTCTCATTTCATAATTCTAACTGTCTATAAATAATACTTGCATAATGAATGAAATTAAAGTTACAATGAATAGCACTGGCAGTAGTGATAAAAAAGACAAGAAATCTAACAACACGACACACCTGTGTCAAGCCCAAAAAATCAAGCAAACAAATACTTAACTTCCGGCACTTTTAACCTAAAGTATGCTTCATCTGGTAAGCTACCTACTAAAAGAAGAAAAAACCTTCAAATGATTAGTTTACTTAAGGTTGGTCTTCTTGATTCACTAAATTAATATGCAAGAGTTAGAAGCCGGCTGAAAAGTGAATGGGGGTGGATGTTAGTTGGTCTTCCTGGTTCACTTAATATGCCGTTGTTATGAAGCCAACAAATAAGGGAATGGAGGTTGATCATTAGTTGAGGCGTTGGTAAGCTAGCAGTCAACTGGAAGAATGCTTCCATACTATGACTTACACGATGAATTTCTGTTACCGAGGTACTATCAAGTTTTAATGGCCCGAAACTTGGGGGTCTCCATTATATACACTAACAAGTGCCTTGCATGTAGATACCCTGACCTTAGAGCAGGGAGACAATATTTCTTTAGTATTTATGCAGTATGGGTTTCCTTGTTCTAGCCTTACCCCTGGAGTATTTGGAGACCATACAGTACTTAAACCCCAAAAATGGTCATGGAAATTTGAGTAGTAGGGGGTTACATATATCAACCTTTAGATGTCTATATGGGATTAGTCAGGCAGGTGAAATTAATATGATTTGATTAGTCAGGCAGGTGAAATTAATATGATTTGTTACAATTTAGTTAGGCTAATGAGTGAACATTAACATAATCATAAGTTGTGTTGGCAAGGGCAGCAAATATGGACATTCAATGAACATTAGGACAAGATTTAGTCATTTTGTAACTTCTGTTGTATGATCCCATGTATATTTCTTTTCAGGCTTCAAAAGATTATGGATCTATCTATTTCTATTCATGGAGAGATGAACAGTTTATATGACCTGGTTTTTGCATTCATCGAATGTGGCAAAGTCAGACAGGCCAAGAAAATTTTGGAGGTGAGTTTTAAGTTTATTAGTATTTATTAGAGTTCATTTTATTTGATTTCATACACGAAGCGTAACGAAGTATATAGAATCCATTGGGAAAATAATCAAGATCCAATTTCAATTAGTTTATATTAAGATTTTATAATCCAAACTTTGCTTCCAATACTAACCATAAGTGGTGACATTATACTTGGTCTATTTCTGAAGGTGAATTACTGTAGATACATGACCTAAGCACTACTATATTTTAGTTACTAAGCCAATAACCTGTGATCCGTGGGTAGACCTAGCCTTAATTTTCAAGATGCAACTCCAAAATTCAGTTAATAGTCTAGAGAAAAAGTTTCCGAAGTTCTTCCTCTGAATATAAGGAGATACGTAAAAAGGTAGTAAATCCAATTTGTCTTATTCAAACTATTTTGCAAACAAGAGTTAACCAAAGTTATTTGGGTTTTGGACGTGATATTCCATAAGGTAGTGCAACATCAACACTTGGCTTTGCCATAAACTGCCTACTTTTACCATAGAAAAGAACTTGATATGTTAATCCATTCTTTGGTGTACAGTAAATGACTAGTCTTTAAAGGGTAATATGCTAGAATTAATCTGTCCTTTAGGTACTTGGCTATTATTCTAGCGCATAACATCTAAAGGAAGCTATTGCTGTACTGTCTTGTGTAACAGTTTCGATAATTGAATCAACTCATTGTATGCTCCAACTCCTTTTGAATGACAAGTTTGGATTTCCTCCTCTGAAGGGGAGTTAGAAAGTTTCCTTCTTTTAAAGTGGCTAATATAATTACCCAATGTTTTGGAAACTGTTACATCCTCTGAATAGCTAATTGGCCGCAATTGTCCTAAACAAAGAACATTAGTGGAACAGGCACATGCTCTGCACAGGTGACTGACACAGCTTGATTTATTGAGGATGGAATAAGCTCAAAAACTGCATATTTAAGCACCTTTAAAGGGAGGTTCAGATATACGAAGTTACAGAAAATTGTACTGAACAAACAGTGTACTAAATGAAGCATTGTCAATAGAAAGATAGGAGTTAGGAATCTGATGTCCATACAAACTAACAATCATGCTTAGAGGTTTTGTTAAAAGTGTTTGATCTTTCTTGATTAAGTTCTCAAATACAGGCAAGTATGTAATCTTAAATAAAATGCTTTAGACATACATAAAAGGCTTTGGTAACATTCCTTCACCATTAGATGATCTTGATAACATATGTTGACACGTCCACACAATTAATAAATATTTCTACATCCTTTCTCTTCGGGTGGCTCATCTACCCCCCTTTTCTGTATTCATCTGGGCCTGCCTAAGGTTCATCATTGTGCAGCATATATATCTGCTGGGTTGAGCTTGACACATTGGGCTTGTTAATCTCCTTTTAATAATAATAATCAAATCAGCTGCTTTTCTGACTAATTTTTCAAGTTTGAAATTTATAATTTTTCCATTTTATTAAAAGAGAATTTCCAAAATTAATTAATTTCTATGTTGAGAATGTCCAAGATTTTTACTTACTGAGTTTAGATATAACGCAGTAAACTAAGTTTTACTGAAAGATGTCTTTTCAAGCGATTTTATGGTTGGTTTGTTATATAATAATAACCGGAAGTATGTATTGTAACACTGGTTTAAGTTGCCTATTGAGGAGTTGTCTATAAATAATTCCGTGATTGATGATAGTTGGTCAAATTGATGATTGGCACTTACTTTTCATTAAAATGAAAAGTTCTAATCTATTTTGATGTTGATAAGAATTTTGTTTTTTAGACACCAGGGCTGAGAGCTCGTCATCAAAGATTAGAAACTCGTTGTAGGAGGCTTTTGGAGGAAGACAGAGTAACTGAACTGGAGCATCTTGTTGCAATAGTGAAAGATGTATTTGATGTTGATCGAAATATGATGTTTATGTACCTTTTTGAAGCATACAGTAAGTACTCAAATCAGTTTTTTTTTCTAGCAATGTTTCTTTATTTTAATGGTATTAAATTTGAAAATTGGGTTTTATGTTTACTCAAAATAATCTTGTATATGTTAATATGGTATATTTAGCTCTAATTGCTGTTTTATTATATAAGTGTTCTGTTGTCCCTTTGTTGTACACATTCTTGTTCATAATGCTATTATATTGGTTGTTTAAAAAATATTATTTTATTTATCTTGAAGTATATACAAAACCTGAAAATTATTAAAGATGTGTATTCTGCCCCCTCATCTGTGAGTTTACTTACATATAGCCAGCCAAGCATGTACAATTGTTGAAAGTTATATACTAAAAAATATTTTAGTTGTAAAATTAGATATTTATACCCTCGCTTGGCATTCATATGACTCCCATCTCCTGTATTTTGCCCCCCCCCCCCCCCTCATCTGTGAGTTTACTTACATATAGCCAGCCAAACATGTATAATTGTTGAAAGTTATATGTTAAGAAATATTTTAATTGTAAAATTAGGTATTTATTTACTCGCCTGGCATTCAAATGGCTTCCATCTCGAAGCTAGGTAAATGTTTGTTTACCCTAAAATTTTTCCTTATCTTTAATAGTTATCTCCTGTAGTGGAGTATTGAATTTATATGGCAGTTCATGGTAATAAGAATGCTTGGATCAATGTCGAAACATCAATCATTAGTTGGGAAGTTTCAGGGGATGATATGAATGTCAAGTGAGTACAGTAGGCCCTTGTATGACTGCGTTTTGTTGGTACAACACATCTCCCATAAGCTATTACGAAAATCTGTCAATCTCAGGCATTTGAATTTTAGTTACGAAAGGCTTGATAAGTTCTCATCAGTGCTCATTTGAAAATGTAGTAATGTAGTGTCTAAGTGAAGAAAACTATAACTGAACATCTCTCATTTGCTGTTGCTGCACTGTTCTGGCTTGTCATAGCCTCTCTGTTTGTGTGTACACAGTTTTGGGTCATTGTATCCCATGCATTTGTTACGTATCCCCATAAATTTTGCTCTTTATTTTATGTAAGGAAGATAGGGATAATCCAAGAGCCAGGTCAGGATTTATTTACCTGAAGAATGCAAAGGTTTATGAGTAATATGTTCCTATACAGATAAAAACTTTAGTCATTTATTTGGGGTTTTACTCTTATATTGATTTATTACAACCAGAAAAAAAGAAAAGGTGCCGTACTGGTAATTGTATTGTAAGTCACCAGGTAACTCCACTGCTGGACAGTGTTATGAGCTGCTGCCAGGCAAGCTTTACTTCTCTCCTAGTTGCGTCAAGAGGCTGATCTTCCGTTTTTCGCTTTACAATTACAAATTACTCCACACTGGAATACCCTTGCAGTGCTTATTTTTTTTGCTTTGTTGTGCTATGAGTAGTGTTGCTAGTGTTATGTAGACTTGTCCCATCTGCGATGGTTGCCCTTTTGGTACCTTCATGAGTCGGGTCAAGGTTGATCCGCATCCCTTTTGCACGAACTGCCGTGGTAAGCGGTGTTCCTTAGAATTCCCTTGTGATTTTTGTATGGAGTGTCTGTTCTTCCAGTCAAAGAAATATCATTCTCGTCCTAAGAAACAAGCTGAGAGGGGTTTTTTCCCTTTCTCATCTTCTTCCTTATACAGCAGGAAGCATGAGCTTGTTTCTACGACACAAGGTATTCCCCACTTTGTTCTTCCTTTTCCGGAGTTCTCAGTGACTCCGGTAACCAGTAATGAGGGCATGAATTACTTAATTTGCATAATTATACTTTTATTAACATACTCTTTTCCGTAGGGACTGGCGATCACAAATCACTACCAGAGATGGATATCCTGGCTACGGCCCCTGGACATCCGGTATGTGATCCAATCCCGGTGTCATTAGTACCAGATTGCACTGATCTGCATAGATCCCTCTCACCTCCCGCTAGTGTACTTAGTGTCGAGCCATTTATGACAAGAGTTTCAGCAGTATGACATTTTTCTTTTGGAGGTATCTCTGTTGAAAGTGTCTCTTCATTCTCATCCGAGAACGCCACACTTTAGTTGAGACTGCCATTTCCCCACAGTCTGAGGTGGTCTTGTTAGAAGGTCTTTATCTTTCCCCCACTCATATATAGAATTCTGTTTTGCCTCGTATGCCCAGGGGTCCTTGGCATCGTTCTCCTTGTAAGAATTTTCCAGGCTCATCCCCAAATTCTCCCACATATTCTGATGTTGTACGAACATCGTCAGGAGTATCCACGACACAGATTTTATTGGCTTGGCCAATTTGTCAGAGCACATTTGTGTCATCCCCTTCCAAACTGATGGTGCAGAAGGCTAAAGTTATTACTAAATCTACTAAAGCGTCCCTTTTTGTGAATTAGTATAGTGATAATGTTTTTTCCAGCTGTAAGTATAGAGCATTCGTGCAGGCATTTTGTGTAAAGTGCACCCAGTTTTACTTTTATGAAATCTCCTAAATCTAACATTGAATCAATTATTAGGCTATTTTTTTCCTGCGCTTTGCCTCCTATCACACCTTTTAATGCTTTCTTTACTTATACTGTTATGTTAGTTACCAATACAGGTGTTTCATTATTTTTATTGGCAAAGTTATTTCTTATATCACTAATGTATAGAATTGTATAAGAGATCCTCTGCAATTTTTATAGCTCCCTCTATTGTTAATATTTCCATTTTCTTCCTTTAAAGCAAACATCTGTTGGCAGACCTGTTCCAAGTATTCTTTTCATCAATTTGATGTTTTTCTTTTCGTTAGTGTTTCCTCAATTGTGGTCTGATTGTGTTTATGAAAAATCTGATGAGCTTATATATTATTATTATTATTATTATTATTACTATTACTTGTTAAGCTACAACCCTAGTTGGAAAAGCAGGATGCTATAAGCCCGAGCGCTCAAACTGGGAAAATAGCCCAGTAAAGAAAGGAAATAAGTTAATTACATGAGAAGTAATTAATAATTA
>NC_090725.1:185170986-185180986 GCF_036898095.1 Palaemon carinicauda
CTAAATGTAGGACCCCTATATGCTCCCTTCACTCCCTGCCTTAGGGCATTCCCTCTGTGTAGCCTTGCTCCCCCTACCACGTAAGGGGATCAAGTACATACCAGAGTACCTATCGCTTCTCTGTCCTCCCTAAGGGAATGATCCCCCCCTTAGGGTTGCGTCCGAGAATGAGGAACGGCCTGCCCTTCCTCAATTGCTGAGGTTAGGTTACCTGACCTTCCTTGAAATTGCGATACGTCTTCCAGCCTTCCTAGCTTAGGGTGTAACATCCCTGCTCTAGGTTAGGCCTCGGGGGGAACTAGTTCTGTGCCTTGCTTGAAACGGTACCCATGCACTGTTCTCAGCCAGGCCGCCTACCTTAGGCTAGGGAGCGTCCTCCCTTCCTTGGTGGCCGCTTTGGTACAGAGCCTCCCCTATGGAAGACCCTGCTTCTTCTCCCCTCCCCACCTATCCTTTGTATGGCCTAGCCTGTACTTAGGTTAGCCTATACCCATCTGTCCCCTGTCCTACAACTCCTCCTTAGGGTGGAGTGACAGGGCTATCTTGAATCCCTGTGTGCAGTCCGCTCTGGTACATATACCCTTCATAGTGTCCTATGGGGTTAGCCACTGGATGCGTTTTGTCCGCAGGGGTTCCCCCCCCCTCTTGGGTGTTCCCTAGCCCTCCCTTGGGCTACTCTGGCTCCCGGCCCCCTGCCATTGGGTGATAGGGCTAGCCTCTATCATGGGTACACTCATTCAGGTGGGATGCTATGGGGTTCATGTCCTTACCCCTCCATCCCTCCTTCTGTCTCTTTTCCTGTCCTAGTGCTGGTCCCTTGCCGCCTCTACTGCCGGCGATACCGCCCTCCCCCCTTGGTGACACATTCCTTGTTCCCCCTGGCCGACAGTCCTCCGTGTGCCGGAGGGCTTCCGCCTCCCGTCGGTGTACAGCCGATGGCCTACCCTTATACCTCCTAGCTCCGGTCGTCCGTCCTTCGGGCCGGCCCCCGGCGTGCCGCCATCCATTGCCGGCGGTCCGGATTTGCTATAATCCACTTACCCTATCCTATAACCCTGTCACCAAGCCGGCAGCCTTCGGCCGCTGGAGCCGCCGCCTCCCGCCGGAGTGCCACCGCTGTGCCGGCGTGCCGCCGCCTCCCGCCGGAGTGCCACCGCTGTGCCGGCGTGCCGCCGCTGTTCCGGAATGCCGCCGCTGTGCCGGCGGACGCCATCCTGGCATTACTCCTGACTTCTCTGTGTGTCTTCACTAATGCCAGAAACTCTGCTGGAGCGGCCGCCGGTCTGCCGGCGCCTTCCGGAGGCGCCAAGAGACTTGCACCCCTTCTACCCAGCTATCAACACATGCTGATAGCCCTACACTGCAACCAGATGGCTCGGCTACCTAAATAGATAGGTATTGTCTTACCGTTCTATTAGTAGCCGTGCTGTCTTCTTGCATATCGCAATTTTCCAGCACGCTGCGTGTATCTTAGCACGGCTGGTTGCCGGAAACCGTTGCCCTATGGGGTTTTCTACACCCCCCATTTTAATGGCCTGAGTGGTCTCAGTCCCAGAATTACATCTTAGGCAATTCCTGCTAGAATTCCTTCTGCCTCCCTGGCGATCTATGAAGAATTATGTCTTGTGTCCTCGGCCACAAACAAATTGCCTATTGATAAGGTTACGGTAACCAGCCGGGCGGGATACACGGAGTATGTGTCTATCTACTTCATTTCCCGCTCCACTCTAACATTATAATGTTATTAATTATTTAAGATTAAGTTAAAGTTAACTTCTTAATATTTAACTTTAGAATAATATGAGTCATTGTATGACTTCTATATACTCATGTTCTCTTTCTCTTACAGGAGGAGTACGTGAAGTGTGACCACAACTTCTGTGGAGTGAAGCGCCCGCACTTCTACGGGCACACGGCGTGTAGGACCCACGCCCCTTGCGCCAACAAGAAAGGCGATCTGAAGTTTTGGGACCCACAGCACTGTACAGTCTGCAAGGACCGCCTGGTCGAGGCGTTTGACAATCCTCCTTCAGCGGAGGTTAGGGACTCTTCTCAAGAGAAGCTACGCAAGTGGGTGCGTGGCTTCCAGAAGAACGCCACCGGACCATACCTTGCCACCGAAGACTTGAGGGCCTTACTCTTCCCGAAGGCGTCCCCAGACTCAGTGGTCCCCAAAGATCAGATTCCCACCATCCAGTTAGTGGTGGAACCGGATGTAGTCATGGCTCAGTCCATGCACGAGTACCGTCTAGATGCCAACAACGAGGAACGTATGTCGGAAGTGTCGGAGACAACAGAGAGGAACCTCATGGGCGACGAGCTAGACTATGAGGAAGATCGGGTGGAATACCCTGAGTCGGAGCAGGAGGTCGCTCCAACATCCACCCCTACACCGACTCCTACACTGACGGATGTATCGCTCCCGTCTACATCTGCTACCCCGGATCCTACCCCATCCAACACCCAGGAGATCTTCAAAATGCTTGAGGCTCTCATGGATAAGAAACTCCGCGAGACGCATGAGTTCTTCAGGTCCAACATGGGAAGTTCGAAGCAACCGAAAAAGATTTCGGTTAAGGACCTCCCTGCATGCTCAGATACCAACCCTTGGTGGTATGCCGAGCACATGCCAATTACAACGGGCAAAATCTTCATAAGAAGTGGAATTCTTCCCGAACTTTGAGCCTTATCCGGACTGTTACGTCCGACTTTGATCCGAACCTGCCTCTAAAGAAGAGACCGAACCAAAGGAGGTTATAGTGCTCGATCTCGCGAAGGCCCAGGCTATGCTGGCCAATACAGTGAAAAGTAGGGGCTTCACTTGTTCGAAACTTCCGGCGCTTAGCAAGAAGCACCCTACCTACGTCGCACCAGACGATGCGACCCTCCCCTTCCTGGAAAAGGCCTTCACTGCGGTGCATAAGGCAGTGGAAGAAGGAAAACCTTGCCCTGCACTGGAGGAGTGCAGACTCTTCTCCCTGACTACTCCCCCTGATGTTAGACACTGGAAAGATGTCCAGTCAACATTCGTGGTGGGAAAACTAGAACCTGACGTCGCTGGCCGTCAGTTTAACGAAGACCTCCCAAAACTTAATGACCATCTCCTTCGTTGGGAACATGATACGAAGGAAAGGCTCGCCGCATCCATGTCCCTCCAAGTACAGCTCAAAGTCATGGCCGCTGACACTAGGGTCCCTGACTACTACATGGTTCTCGCCAAAACACATTTGGCGACCGTAGTAAAGGATCTGTACAGCTTCACGAAGGCTCGTAGAGCCTGTCGTGAATTCGTGTTCTCCAGTGCCACAGTGAGACACGAACCCCGGAGGCTGATTTCCTCCAACATCTGGGGTAAGCACCTCTTTCCCTCCTCCCTTGTGAAAGAGATCACCGACAAGGCCGCCACGGAGAACAGGAACCTTCTCAACAAGTGGGGCATGTCGAAGAAAAGGAAATCCTCTCAGGACGACGGCCCTCAACCTAAGAGGAAACTCACAAAGCCGAAACCCCAGCAACATCAACAGAGACGGCAGTTTCCGGGATCCGCTACTCCCCAAGTGGCAGCTCAGCCACAACAGACCTTTCAGCTGGTCACCCAACCGGTCTTGTCACAGTCGCCGGTTTTCACCCCTGCTTTTGAGCAACAGTCAACTACCTTTCGTCCCAATGGTAGAGGCTCAAACAGAGGTGCAGGCAGAGATGCATCTCGCCGTCCCTCCAGAGGCAGAGGAGGAAAGGGAGCTAGCGGCCGAGGTAGTAAACCCTCGGGAAACCATAAGCAATGAAGTGCTTCCGGTGGGAGGAAGACTCCGCCAATTGCCAGGATCGTTGGACCTTCGATCCCTGGGCACACAGCATCGTCAAGAAGGGTCTAGGCTGGAGCTGGACTCAACCACCCCCAACCTTCCAGCAGTTCTTCCAACAGTCAACCCCCCTTCTGGAAGAATATGTCCTAGAACTCTTGAACAAGAAGGTGATAAGGAGGGTAAAGTCAACCAGGTTCCAAGGGAGACTGTTTTGCGTCCCCAAGAAGGACTCCGACAAACTCAGAGTCATTCTAGACTTATCCCCCCTCAACAAGTTCATAGCGAACAACAAGTTCAAGATGCTGACTCTCCAACAGATAAGGACCCTTCTGCCTCAAGGTTCCTACACGGTCTCCATAGACCTGGCGGATTCCTACTGGCACGTTCCAATGAACCACCACGCTTCCTCCTACCTAGGATTTCGACTCCAAAGGAAAAGCTACGCCTTCAGGGCCATGCCCTTCGGCCTCAACGTGGCCCCTCGGATCTTCACAAAGCTGGCAGACGCCATCGTTCAACAGCTTCGCCTCCGCGGCGTCCAGGTGATGGCCTACCTTGACGACTGGCTGGTCTGGGCTCCATCGCCCGAAGATTGTCTAAGATCCTGCAACAAAGTTACCCAGTTCCTAGAACACCTGGGATTCAAGATAAACACAAAGAAATCTCGCCTCTCTCCAGCTCAGAAGTTCCAATGGTTAGGAATCCAGTGGAACCTTCAGTCACACCGCCTTTCCATCCCCCAGAAGAAAAGGAAGGAAATAGCAGGGTCTGTCAAGCGACTACTGAAATCCAAACGGATCTCAAGACGTCAGCAGGAACGAGTTCTAGGCTCTCTACAGTTCGCCTCAGTGACAAACCCAGTGCTACGTGCACAGCTAAAGGATGCCGCGGGAGTCTGGAGACGTTCCGCATCCATCGCTCGAAGAGACCTCAAGAGACGGCTCCCAAACAGACTTCGGTTACTCCTAAAGCCGTGGTCGGAAGCAAAGGCCCTGAAAAGGTCCATCCCTCTTCAACACCCACCTCCATCACTCAACATCCACACGGACGCTTCGCTGGAGGGTTGCGGAGGTCACTCCCACCAAAAACAGGCTCAAGGAACATGGTCTCCCCTATTCAAGACGTTCCACATCAACATCTTGGAGGCCATGGTGGTCCTTCTAACTCTGAAGAAACTCTCCCTGCCTCCCTCGATCCATATTCGTCTGACCCTGGACAACTCGGTGGTAGTTCGATGTCTCAATCGCCAAGGCTCAAGATCGCCCCAGATAAATCAGGTGCTTCTAACAATCTTCCGTCTGGCAGAGAAGAAGAAATGGCACCTGTCTGCAGTTCACCTACAAGGATTCCGCAACGTGACGGCGGGCGCTCTATCTCGAACAAGCCCGATAGAGCCGGAATGGTCTCTAGACGCAAGATCCTTCTCCTTCATCTCTCACCAAGTCCCAGAACTTCAGATCGATCTCTTCGCAACGAGCGACAACAATCAACTTCCTCGATGTGGCCCCATACGAGGACCCCAAGGCAGAAGCAGTGGATGCCATGTCACTGGATTGGAACAGATGGTCCAGGATCTACCTGTTCCCTCCCACCAACCTTCTGCTAAAAGTCCTCTTCAAACTGAGAACCTTCAAAGGAACAGCGGCCCTAGTGGATCCCAAGTGGCCCCGGAGCAACTGGTATCCCCTAGTCCTGGAGCTACAACCCACGCTGATCCCTCTCCCGGGCCCAGTTCTCTCCCAGCAAGTACAGAAGTCGACTGTCTTCGCTTCATCATCGAAAGTCAGGGACCTTCATCTCATGATTTTCTCTCCCTAGCCGTGAAGAAAAGGTTTGGGATCTCGAAGAAAAGTCTAGACTTCCTCGAGGAATACAAGACCGAATCCACACGACGGCAATACGAATCATCCTGGAGAAAATGGGTCTCATTCGTCAAGGCGAAAAATCCTACAGAAATCACCATCGATTTTTGCATGTCCTTCTTCATTCACCTTCATGGACAGGGCTTAGCAGCCAACACGATTTCTACTTGCAAATCGGCCTTGACTAGACCACTAATGTACGCCTTCCAGATTGATCTGTCCAGTGACATCTTCAATAAACTGCCGAAGGCATGCGCTCGTCTACGCCCAGCACCCCCTCCAAAACCTATCTCCTGGTCCCTGGACAAGGTGCTCCATTTTGCCTCCAATTTGGACAACGATTCGTGCCCTCTCAAGGATCTGACTCAAAAGGTTATATTTCTTTTTGCTCTTGCCTCAGGAGCCCGAGTCAGCGAAATAGTGGCATTATCAAGGGACGAGGGTCACATTCTGTTTACAGACTCAGGAGACCTTACCCTCTTCCCGGATCCGACGTTTCTCGCTAAAAACGAACTACCCACCAAAAGATGGGGCCCTTGGAGAATCTGCCCCCTGAAAGAAGATGCCTCTCTATGTCCAGTAGAGAGCCTCAAGGTGTATCTTCGTAGAACTTCTGACTTTGGTGGAGGCCAACTCTTCAAAGGAGAAACATCGGGCAGCGACCTGTCACTGAAACAACTAAGAGCGAAAATCACCTACTTCATTCGCAGAGCTGATCCTGACAGTACACCCGCAGGTCATGATCCTAGAAAAGTTGCATCGTCTCTGAATTTCTTTCAGAGTATGGATTTCGAAAGCCTCAAGAGTTTCACAGGCTGGAAATCCTCGCGTGTTTTCTTCAAGCATTACGCGAAACAAGTGCATGAAGTCAAACATTTCGTGGTAGCCGCAGGTAGTGTTATGAAACCTGCACCTAACTCTGCATAGAACAGTGAGTTACTTGGGACTCTAACTCCTCGGGTGCCTATGTTGACCCTCGCGTGATACGTAGTGAATTCAAAGACACTTAGTGTTTTTCATAGACTGTTCTTCTCTCAGGTGAAATGTCATAGTCGTCACATGAGTGCCGTATGCCTAGTGCATGATGTGTTTTTCTTTTAAAAGACTAATGTTCCTCTGGTACCCGTGCTTTCTAATAATTTGAAATTTTCTTTCAGATTCAAGAGCGAAGTCTTTCATTACTATGTACATTATAATTTTTTGTAAATACCTTTACATCCTTTATTGCATTTATTTACCATATTCTGCAATTGTGAAATAAAATTTCTATTTTATTTACTTGTGCGTCTCAATCCGCTCCTACTTATACTATGAAATACATGGTTGTCATAGTTTCATTATCCTTCCCCTTTTTCCTCTATAAAAAAGATGAAGATAATTGGTTCAATCCATATTATATACTCACCCATGCTATGTAATATTCCTAACTGAATACTTACTTGCTCTATACCTTCGAGACCAGATTGTTCTCCTTTACAATATACAGTGCCTAACCACCACTTGTCTGTTTTTTGAGAATGTTCCTATACGAATAGCAACCATTCTGTCTTGTCTACGAGTTCTTCACGTTCTCCCCGCAAGGTGGGTAGCCCTTCAAGAACCACTTTGATCCTCAGCATGGTCCGTTGGGACTTCTCTGCCAAGGGGGGCAGGGAGTTTCAGCCCCACGGAACCTCTATCAAGATTACCATGCTTACTCTATTCAAAGCCCTCGGCACTTACACTAAAAGGGGAAAATCTACCACGATACATTGATTCTCTGGTATTCTTCCATCAGGACGCCATGGCTTAAGCCCAAAAAACGGATTTTGAGCGAAGCGAAAAATCTATTTTTGGGTGAGATAGCCATGGCGTCCTGATGGACCCTCCCTGCTACTTCGTCCAGCCTTTCAGGTCCCACCCTGTCCTGCTGTATCATGGTGGTCGGCAAGCAACTGGCTTCAGGATGAGGACGGACGTGACGTCATTTAGCAATGGCGCCCGTTTGTTTACGTTTCGAGTACCAAAAGTAGCCACGGACGAGATTAGCTGTGGAACGGCTCCCCAGCTATTCTCCGCCCCTACACATCGAAGTGTTAACTCTATGTGGGGTGCAGATAGCTATGTGGCGCGTTAATACATGCGTCCCCTGTTGATATACGGTCTTAAAGGGAAACCTTTAGGATACTCGCTCCAGAAGTTAGAATTCTGTGATAACCTGTGGTTAAATTCTCTGGGAATATCTAGTAGTTATTTACCCAAGGAAGCTACCAAAAAGGAACCTTCCATCAGGACACCATGGCTATCTCACCCAAAAATAGATTTTTCGCTTCGCTCAAAATCCGTTTAGTAATGCCCCACCCTTGTGATGGATTTGTTGATTTTATTCAGGTCAAAAAAAGGACCGGTAGAGACCATGTTTGCCGCATCAACGGTGAAACGCGAACCCAGAAAACTGATTTCATCATGTATCTGGGGCATAGACCCTTTCCCATAGGAAATGGTCCAAAAGATCATTACCAAAGCCACCACAGAGAATGGGAACCTGCTCCAAAAGTGGGGCATGTCCTCACAGAGGAAATCATCATTAGAACTGCGCAAATTCTGACCATGACCATGACCACGGGGCCTCAAATGGTAGCCTAGCTTCAAACCACCTTCCAGATAGTCCCTCAACAGCTGGTAGCCAGTCACTTGTGTTTAATTCAGATTTGGAAAGGTACTCGACCACCTTTTGGCCCTACAAAGGTAAGGGCCTTAAAAGAGGATCCTCCGGAAACCCCCCAAGGGTGAAGGAGGATGCGGTCACGGAAACAAGTCCTCCGGAACCTCTAAATAATGAAAGGTTCCAGGTAGGAGGCGGACTTTTCCACTTTTGGGACCGTTGGACCTTCGATATATATATATATATATATATATATATATATATATATATATATATATATATATATATATATATATATATATATATATATATATATATATATATATATATACATATACACATACACACACACACTTTTTGTAGACAAGAATAACTTGTGTTAAGACTGAATAAAGTAAAGCTCTTGAAAAGAGAGCTAAACAGCCTAAGAAAAGTTTAAGATATGCCCAAAATAGCATACACTGCTTGCTCATGTTGAAGATTGAAATCATACTATTAGTTGGGCATATGAAAAGAAATTGGTTCATTCTAGTAACTAATTAGAAAGAAAGGTCCTGCTTTATAAAAGAAAGTTTTGATTGAAATTTAAATTGAGAATATGCAAGCTTCATAAGTTTTAATTTCTTTAAGCATTCCGGACTAGTGACGTCTGGATTATACCTTATGAATTATATGCATTATATTACACACGTTTGTTTGTAAATAATCTTCTTGATGTATTTTATCCTACATATGTTTGCATAATTGTATATGCACATTTACTGTACTGTAAAGTATGGTACTATAATAAAATGTAACAAGTGACTTAAAAAAAAGTATTAGAAAAAGGGAAAACAGTTCTTTACCACATAAATTAATGTAAATATTAATAAAAAAAGAACAATTCCTTAACTTATTCCTATGGTTGGCTTGCACACTGGAAGGGATGTTGCAAGGGATGGAGAGACAGGTTTATTGTGGAGAGGAAGTTGCAGAAGATGCTGGAGAAGCGGGCAGGTGAGTTAGCCTCTCCTTGCTGGCTTTATGACCAGGTGCTGACTTCTCCTCCTTTCCAAAATAAACCTGTCTCGTCCACATTGAACACTTGATAAGCAGAATAACCCCCTCCCTAATTATCTCAGCCAACGCTCTAGGAAATTCACTCGCTGCTTGCTTTCTCCTCCCCACTAGCAGCTTCACCTTGCACTTTAAGGTTATGGTAATTGGCCTGAGCCCTAAATCGTATAAACGAACCCCTGCGAGCCAGAAACTCTTCACTTTCACTTTCTTTCCCCACCCCTTTCTTTTTTTAACGCTTCAAACAATCTTTCGCCTTCTCCTGAATCACCATATGGCTCACCGAAATACGCAGTTGATTTTGATCTTCCAACCAAAGCACCAATAATGTTTCCATTTCAATAATTAAACCACTACGCTACTTGGTTATCACTGTTGATTTCATAGGAGCAGATCCTTTCACATGTTCAGCGATGCGCTCTTTATCCTTAAGAATGGTAGCCACGGTCAGATGACTAAGGCCAAGTGACCAGGCAATGTTCATTGGCGATTCCCCGTCTTTAGATCGCTTAATAATGTCTAATTTCACTTCCATGGAGATGGCCTTGCTTTTCTTTGCTGCACTACCATCAGACAAATTTGCCTTACGCTAAAAGTTAAAATAAAAAAAACAATCAAACATGTGAGAGAGG
>NC_090725.1:185185986-185273486 GCF_036898095.1 Palaemon carinicauda
AGATTGGAAGAAGCCACAAAATTAACCAGAGATATGGTTGCAGCTGGGCAATACCCATTTACTCGAGTTATGAAATATTTAATGGGTAAACTAAGTTCTGCTGGAGATACTGATGCAATCAAGTTCTTTGAACAACACCTGAATGAGGTAAGATAATTTTTTTTTCATATATTCTTCGTGGATACCACATACAATGTACCTTACTTTGCACACAGTGGATGGTATTAAAGATTATCTGTGACATCCTTATACCCAAGTTACATTGCTTTTTTTCTTTAACTTTTGATCCATTCCTTGTGGCTTCTTCCTACATAGATGCAATCTTGGTTTCCTCCTACATACACGCAGCCTATCACCATTACTTTTGCGTATAATTATGAGAATATTAATTTTACAAATAATTTTAAGAGCATGCAACAAAAGTCAGGAGAGTTCAGATTGGAAACACTTACTGGGTATTGCAATTGAACTGATTTAGTGTAATTTATAATTCTTTTACTATAGTTTTCATAACAAATAAAATTAATTTAGGAATTATTGATTTTATTCTGATATCAAAATTATCATGTATATTTTCCAGGAGGTTTTTCATTACCACATTAAGAATGAAATTTTTTGAGGAACACTTGCATTTATGACTAAATTAATTTTAGGAGGCATTTTCTCATGCATTTTCCAATATTAATGCAAGCAATTTGATTGGCAAATTAGGAACATGAACATTTTCCTCTTCATAGGGAAATCATATATGCTACTAATTCTGTCAGAAAAACAGAATTTTCATGATAAAATTTTTTAGTATAAAACAGAATTTTCATGATAAAATTGCTTCAGTATAAAACAGAATTTTCTTGATAAACTTTCTGGAGTATGTGATGCATTATGGGGCAAAATCTGTTTATTTATTAAGCACCACTTTAATATTATTTTAATTAATAAAAGTTAATCAGTCACTCATATCAATGAAAATAATTATTATTATTTAGTCCCTCAATAGAGTGGGTGCAGGTAAAATGCCTTATAGTTCCTTAACTTTACTTCTTGAATTTAGTGAACAATAGTTTTACAGTATTTTTCTATGTTGAATAATTAGTTTAAAAACACAGACTGGAACAATAAAAACTCTTGAAGGTTGGAGGCTGCAACCGTAGACTGCTGCTACACACTTCAGCATTCAGGCTGCAAAATCCATGATTTTTTACTTTAAGGGGACCGTCCGCCATGTCCGCCATTTTTTTTCCTAATGATCCAAATTACACAATTTCTATATATGTTTTAGACACATATAATACCTTCATCATATAAAAATTTCAAGTCATTTGATCAAAAACTTTTGGATTTATGAGCAAAAATCATGATTTAAAAAAAATATTTAGGTACATTTTTCCCCACTACTATAATACCAATTGTATTGAAACTTATACCACATAAACTACTCTAACAACCGAACAATTCTGTCAGACAGAATTTTGATTTTCCTTTCTGTTTTTTTTTAATGAATTTTTATTTTTTTTCCTCGTCTAGACGGAAAATAATCGTGAAAAAAAATGTAAAACGAAAATAAAAATTTTGTCAGACAGAATTGTGGGATTTTTATTCTTCTTTTGAACGATATCTTTTTCTCTGATATCGAACAACAAATAAGTGAGAAAAATGTACCTAAGTGGGAATAAGTATGTTTTTGAGTTATGAGCTCCCAAAGATTTGCAGCAAACTTTCGCTTCTTTTCTAAAAGAAATCAAGATAATATTATTATGATAACTTTTATTGTTCATTCCTACATAAATGCACCCTAAAGGAGGTATTTGAACCCTCAGTTTACTATTCCTATGTTATGAGTTGCCAGCGATCTCTAATTGTTGCCAGTGTTTTAGTTAGCAGGTTTCAGCTTTGTACTCTTATCCATGTTTCCCTCTTTCTTGGTTCTTTTTTCTTGTTCTCCACTTACTTTTTGTTCTTTCTATCACCTTATGTAACATTGGCATTGCTATAAAATTCCAGAGGACGTTGTGAAAGCACAATCAACATACGAACTTCAAGTAAATAAACACATGCATTATAATTTCTATTTGTCTTTGGAAACTTTGTGATTTTTTCGTAGCAGGTAGTTTTCATTCACCTACCCTCTACCAATGCCTTTCATTTCTGCCAGAGGTACGAGATTTCGAAACGAGAGAGAGAGAGAGAGAGAGAGAGAGAGAGAGAGAGAGAGAGAGAGAGAGAGAGAGAGAGAGAGAGAGAGAGAGAGAGAGAGAGAGTTGAACATTGTTATTATAGTATTTGTATAAATGGGAGTTTTTAATAATTGGAGAGAGAGAGAGAGAGAGAGAGAGAGAGAGAGAGAGAGAGAGAGAGAGAGAGAGAAGAGAGAGAGAGAGAGAGAGAGAATACAAGTATTTGTATAAATAGCAGGGGTATATAATTCGAGAGAGAGAGAGAGAGAGAGAGAGAGAGAGAGAGAGAGAGAGAGAGATAAGTATATTTTACAAGGGTATACGAACAAATGAAAAAGAGATTCATTCTATTATCTAATAAAAGGATGTACAGAGAGAGAGAGAGAGAGAGAGAGAGAGAGAGAGAGAGAGAGAGAGAGAGAGAGAGAGAGAAAGTACTTTTTACAAGGGTATACGTACAAATGAAAAAGAGATTCATCCTATTATAAAATAAGATGATAGAGAGAGAGAGAGAGAGAGAGAGAGAGAGAGAGAGAGAGAGAGAGAGAGAGAGAGAGAGAGAGAGAGAATAAGAATTTTTGCAAGGATATACGAACAAATGAAAAAAGAGATTCATTCTATTATCTAATAAAAGGATGTACGGAGAGAGAGAGAGAGAGAGAGAGAGAGAGAGAGAGAGAGAGAAGAGAGAGAGAGAGAGAGAGAATACAAGTATTTGTATAAATAGCAGGGGTATATAATTCGAGAGAGAGAGAGAGAGAGAGAGAGAGAGAGAGAGAGAGAGAGAGAGAGAGAGAGAGAGAACTACGCATCTGTCAAACTCAGTCTTGCAGACGACGCCATAAGGATGACGTCATCATTTAAAGACCGCTATTTTCATTGTTTGGAAAAATGATTGACTATTTGTTCTTTCTACAACCTTAGGTAACATTGGCCTTGCTATAATGTTCCCGAGGGCGTTGTGGAAACACAATGTACATACGAACTTCAAGTAAACAAACGCATACATTATAACTTCTATACATCTTTGGCATCTTTGGCTTCTGTTTTCTTGTTCTCCACTTACTTTTTGTTCTTTCTATCACCTTATGTAACATTGGCATTGCTATAAAATTCCAGAGGACGTTGTGAAAGCACAATCAACATACAAACTTCAAGTAAATAAACACATGCATTATAATTTCTATATGTCTTTGGAGACTTTGTGATGTGTTCGTAGGTGGTAGTTTTCATTTACCTACCCTCTACCAATGTCTTTCATTTCTGCCAGAGGTACGAGATTTCGAAACATGAGAGAGAGAGAGAGAGAGAGAGAGAGAGAGAGAGAGAGAGAGAGAGAGAGAGAGAGAGAGAGAGAGTTGAACATTGTTATTATAGTATTTGTATAAATGGGAGTTTTAAATAATTCGAGAGAGAGAGAGAGAGAGAGAGAGAGAGAGAGAGAATAAAAGTATTTGTATAAATGGCAGTGGTAAATAATTCGAGAGAGGGAGAGAGAGAGAGAGAGAGAGAGAGAAAAACTGCGCACCTGTCTAACTCAGTCAGGCAGACGACGCCATAAGGATGACGTCATCATTTAAAGACCGCTATTTTCATTGTTTGGAAAAATTATTGACTATTGGTTCTTTCTACAACCTTAGGTAACATTGGCCTTGCTATAATGTTCCCGAAGGCGTTGTGGAAACACAATGTACATACGAACTTCAAGTAAACATAGGCATACATTATAACTTCTATACATCTTTGGCAACTTTGGCTTCTGTTATTGTAGTAGACTTCGTTCATCTACACTCTACAAATGCCTTCCATTTCTGCCAGACGTACGATAGACCGAAATATAAGTGAAAAATCGCTATATATATGCAAAATTACACACAAAGACGATTTTGTCAAACTAAGTCATGCAGACGACACAGTATGGATGACGTCATCATTTAAAAACCTCTATATCTTCGTTATTTGTAAAAATAATGGGTTGAAACTTCTGGAGAGCATGTACGATATGTTTCTCTATACAGAGAGACAATAAAACGATTTTTGAATTTTTCAAGTTGGTATGCCAAAATACCACCGCGGACGGTCCCCTTAAGAAAAATATTGCACAGTTTTCATTAATCACTAGTAAATTCGGGTGTATTGCCCGAGAGAAAATCTCGAAACATGAATTTCTAGTTATTTATCCTGGTCTCAAATTATTCTGTTACAGCCTCATCAACCCTTTCTTTGTTAAATCACGTTTTATGTAGACCTGTATGTTTTTATCCTATGTCAAGTTCTGGGAACAGAGTCCCTGGTAGGCCATTGGTACCACCACTATAGGATTGAGACAATGCAATCGTAATTTCTAAACGATTCTTACCTTTATATGACCTTTATACTTCTTATATGTAGGCTTTAATTTTACAATCTCAAACATCTATGTTAGGTCAAAAATTAATTCATCATTAAATTCATTCTTTGATTACTGGATGTCCTACTAACTTGAGCATGAGTTTTTGTTAGTATATCAGGAATTTCTATTCATGAACAAGTATTTCTTCCTATTCTTTATATGTATTCCTTTAAGCACTATGCAATCCTGTTATATAATTCTTATTTTGGTAGTAAATCACCTACAACATTTCTATTAACCTTTGGTTTCTCTTGTTCTATTTTAATTCTTCCTAAATCAAAGTTTCTTACCTGACAACTGAAACAAAATATTGGTTGTTATATTTCTTTTAACATCTTCCTGTCTTTTTAAATAATCCTTCTTTTGTCATCTTAAACCTACCAATAATGTGATCTATCCTGGACAAACATCCAGTACTCTAAGGATCCTAAGATTCCTTTTATTCTTTCATTAACAATAGTCCTTCTTAGACAGTGAAATCACAATAATTTTTATGATTAATAAGTACATATACTCTATGCCTTAAACAAATTTCTAAACTTCTTTAGACCATTATTTGGATAATCTATCCTACTTGGTTATTTTTCATTTATTTTAAGACTACCCATTTCATAATTCACTTCCCTTCTTCGGGTTTCACTTTTTCAGTGAGACATTTCTTTTTATATTTACGAGGCTTCACACATTTATTTTTATAACTCCTTGGTAAGAGATCGGGTTATGTTAATGTAGGATCAAAAATTCATTTCTCTTCATTATTTATAGCCTTGTATTTCATTTGCACATTACATATTTTTAGGTTAACTTTATTTTAAGGCTTGTCTTAATTAGCAAATGCTGCTTATTATTCCCTAAGATCCTATCATTCCTAAAAAATCTTCTACATCTGTCAAATCTTAGTGGAGTAGGATTTCCACTTTAACCCTTATATCTCTACATATCTTAAATCTATCTACACTTTTTACTTACCCTATTCAAATCTAGGGATGGGTCACTCTTTAATCTGGTTCTTTATCCTGCTATTCTCCCTCTTTCTAGACTAGTTCTATTATTTTAAATGGCTCTATATTCTTACTAAACTTTGTAACATCATTCTATATAGGCTTATTCATTCTCTGTCTCCAAATTTTAGATGATCATCCTGTTATTAATTAGAGGAGCTGAGGTGAGCCCGTCGACTTCACTCTAAATTCTAGTGTACTTCAAAAATTCTAATAGCCATGAATGGCTTGTATTCTTTGACCATGGCACTTACAATATTCTCTATGTATCTTACTCGTCAATAATCGAGCCAAACATCATTTATTATCGGGATAGACATTTCATTTATATTCTACATTTTAATTCTACTTATGAATCTTTACTAGTCTAACTTCTATCCTCCTTGGGTAATATATCTCGGGATATTTATAAGGAGACTTATTTATTCATTTTAACACTCACAGTGTTCCTTATGGGGCGTTGGCTGATAGGTAATATTTCATGATTTGTACCGGTATTTAAAAAGTATTAGTATGTTTTGGCAGTTTCTGGCGCCGATGTTTCTATTCATTTTTAGTTGCAACTCTTCTATTTGCCTAACCTATCGCCTGAAATGGCTAATCTCTGCCTATTTCTTATCTATCCCTTAATCTATGCTCCTTATGGTAAATTATGCCCCTATCTGATTACCTAACTGTAATCTCTACTCCTTTATTTTTAGAAGTCATTACCCGCCATTCAGATGAGTTATTTTATCCGGAGTAGTATTAATTAATTAGTATGCATTTATCTTCCTTCATCTGAACTGCATTATTGTCTCTATTGACAGACTCTGGCATCCTATTTTTAGTTAACCTATCTTCTTTATATCTGCGGGTTATTTTTATTTAGGCATCACTATGATTTCTCTAGCTAAATTCTAGCCTTTTATATTTTGAGTACTGATCAGACTTTATATTTACTTAATAGCATCATAGCTCATTTATTATTCATATGCCTATATCTTCATCTTAAATCTTTGTGCTTAACAGCAACTTATGTCTTTTAATTCATATGCCTATAGCATCATTTATATTCTTTTCTGCCTATAGCAGCATAATTCTATAAGCCTATAGCTTCATTTGCCTCTTGACAATAATTTCTTGGAATTCCCTTTTTATTTAGGCTATTATTTTTTTATTCACTGTATTATCTGTTGACATTCCATTTTATTTATATGGCGCCTATTATATATTTATAAGGAGTATATTCATTCTTGGCTACTCTTCCTATTTTTCTTAACTTTCTTATTTCTCCTTGTCTTTTTAGGTAATTTCCATTTCCCTTTCTTAGTCCGGAGTCTGTTTCTTCTGTCAAATTCGTCTCCTACAGAGTGGCCAGTTTTGTAAAAGACTTATCTTTGACAAGTAGAATCATACCCTGACTATCTTATTTTTATTTTAAGCCTGCACCCCTCTCAAATAAAATTCATACTTCATCACTGATTCGTTTTTGAACGATATCTTAAGGCTCTATTGGGAAATGTTACTTAAAAAATATATCTTTATTCATCATTTGGCACATTTTAGCATTTAATTCTCTATCTAATCTGACGGTTCGTACCCCTTTATTTTCACTTGTTTGCCTTTCATTTCTTCAAGTCATTTCACCCTTAAAATTTGGAAGCAGGTATTTTTGAATATTTTATCACTGCATTGCATCCTAGTATATCAACTGTATTGGCAGAGTCTCTATAAGATAAAATAGTCACTTGCAACGTGAATGTACCTCCGCTACATATGCCTATCTTTCCTGTATAATATTTTTTGTCTTCCCGACTTCCTTTCTATCCGGCTAACTATTTTTATCTTGTTTCCTTTTTAACTATTTGGAGGATTTGAGTTTCACTTTCTTGCTGTAGGGCGTTTTGAGAAGTGTCTTCGTTTATTTCATGATGGGGTTCTTTATTTCTTTGCCTGCCCTGCTGCCCTATATGTCTTCTTTTACATTACATGTATTTTGCATGATATCGATCCACTTTTATGTAATCTTTCCCTAGACTTGAATATGTCCTTTCTATTTGTTTTAACTGTCCTTGACCTAAATTTCTGCCCAATATTCAGTTTAATTCTAGGGTAATTTGCGCCTCGTTCCAGTCTACTTTTCTAACTTCCCTACAACTATTTAAATTACTCAGAATTTCTCTGGTGGGATTTGTGGCTCTTAGTTCCTTAGTAGTTTACCTCCTAATTTCCTATCGTTATTGCTAGTTTCCCTTTCTCTTCATAAAACTCATATCTAGGATGCTATTTGTCACATATTTTAATGCCTCATTTATTTCTACATATAGGGAATTATCATTAGCAATAAACTTACCTTTAGCAAAGGAATCATGTCCTTTTTTACTGTTGCTACGTGATCCTCCATTTGTGCGGCAAATTTATTTACCGAGCCACCCTCATATTTTACCTATAGGAACTTATGTAGATTTGTTAACCTGTCTGTTTCTTTGGCTGATCGCCATAATTGCCTACATTATTTTTGAATCTCACTCAAATTTGCTTCATCTTTAAATTACTTACCACTCAAGGTTATGTGAGCATCACTTACATTTGTATTCACGGTTAACATAGCCTGTTTTATTTTGCTGTCTCATTGTTTATTCTCAGACTAACTATTCTACTTTCAATATAAGCTAACCACTTATGCACAGTATATTTCTCTAACCTTCTTTTATCTTGGTTATTTCTTCCTACATTTCCACAAAAATTGGTTTGTGTTTATTTTCCTACTGCATTCATGTTAGCGGGGTTAGTAATTTGTGTTAATTCTTTAAACTCACTTTTTTTATGGGAAGTTGCTTGTTTGTATTTTTCACCTACTTGTGTAATTCTAAATTATATTTCACTTCTATATTCTTTGGGCTGATAACATCATTAGCATCACTTTTAAAAAATCATAATACGTTTTATTTTACACAAGACATTAACAAAATAATTCATGCATCATTCAAGAAACCCTAGCGAGATAAAAATTTGTTTTTCCTATTCTTGAATGAGAGACAAGTTTTTCACTTTGAACTGAGAGACATATTTAAAAGAGAGATTCTTTTACTCACATTTCTTATGAGAATTTCTTCTGTTTAAATTCTTGTTTCTTTTTTGTCCTTTTGTTTACATCTTCTTCGCTTCGATAATTATTTCTTGTGTTTAAACTCTTGTTTCGTCTCATGTCCTTGCTTTTTATTTGGCATCTTGATGATTATTCTGCAAAGGTGTACAACTGGTATCTGGAAGAATTTATTCATTAATGTATGCACTGACAAATATCACACGGCATTTTATCCATTTAAGCTGCCACCAATTTGTGATGCCTTAGGGGCATTATCTATTTCTTTATTAAACACCACTTTAATATTATTTTGATTAATAAAAGTTAATCAGTTATTCATATCAGTGCAAATAATTATTATTTTGTTCCGTAACCGAAATACAAACCACGCTATTTACAAAGGGTTTACTTTTAGCGCAGCTGAAATGACGAGCCAATAGTTTTTAACGAGGGTTAATTACCCCCGCGCTAGTTAGCGGGGGGTGGGGAAGGGTAGCTTGCTACCCCTCCCCCCTCCACACACCGGTGACTTGCTTCACTTCACTTTTGGCTCGGCGGTGATCAGACGTGTCTGCTCATCGCCTTCGTGACAGCCTTTAATTTTCTGCTTTTTCTTTTCAGCGTGTGTGTTGGTTGGAAGTTGACCTTCAGTTATTTTCTTTACTATGCGTACATGCCCTGGAGTTGCCGGCCGTCCTTGTGGAACTTTCATGTCGGACGTTAATACGGATCCACACACCCTCTGCCCTCAATGTCGGGGCCGACGGTGTGACCAGGATAACATGTGCCGTGAGTGCAGGGAGTGGTCTGCCTCCCAGTGGGAGAGGTTTGGCCATCGGCGTAAGAAGAAGTCCAAGAGAGACCGTTCTCCTCCGGGGTTAGCCTTGAAGGAGGAAGGTTCTCGGGACTCTTCTTCTCCCGCCCAAACCTCCTCCGAAGCTCCCCCTTGGCCGCCTCCTAAGGAGAGTCGTCCGAGTGGGAGCGCAGGCCCTTGTTCTGTTTCCCTACCTTCGGTGGGGGGAGAGGGCGTCGCCTCCCATAGCGAGGCGGTTCCCCCTCCTCCTCCGGGGGAGGTTATTGATAATGCCTTATCCAGTGATGATCTTTTACAGATTTGGTCGTCCCTGGGGCTTAAGGGCTTGCCCTCTAGGGTCGCTCTTATTGACCTTGTCTCGTTGGGGGCCGCTGTTAAGCAGTCGCCGGTGGTAGCAGAGGTAGACCCTCTGTCTATTGTCGACGTCGTGGTGACAGAGGCCTCCGACGTGGCTGGGCCTTCCGCCGCAGGTGCTGTTGCTGGTGATGGTGCTCAAGGCTCTCCTCCTCCTTCCGTACATCCTTTGAAGGGGGAAGTGAGTCCTTCGGTCTCGACTGCTGCTCAGCTTCCTTCTGAGGGAAGTGTTTTGACGGAGACTCCCCTTCGGAGGACCGATGGTCCCGACGATCTTCCCCGAGGCCGCCTCCGCCGTAAGGCTCACCGCCCTCTACGCCACAAGGGCCTCCCTTCCCCTTACAGGGGGACTAAGAGACGCCTTTTTGGGTCTTCGTCCTCCGGGGGGGACTCTCCTCGTCAGCCTCAACCTACTGCTCCGCCCTCCTTGAACCTCTCTGCAGACCGCTCACCATCTCCTGCCGGATCTTCGCCTTCTGGAGAACTCGTCACCCGACGGGCAACGGTCCCTTCGGGGCTAAGGGATTCTTCCCTTACGCGAGCAGTGCTAGCGCACAAGCGCTCTCCTGCTCGCCAGCGCTCACCTGTTCGCCAGCGATCACCTGTTCGCCAGCGATCTCCTGCTCGCCAGCGCTCTCCTGCTCGTCGACGATCTCCTGCTCGCCGACGCTCACCTGCTCGTCAGCTCTCTCCTGATGTTCGCCCCCCTCGCCAGCGCTCTCCTGCTCGTCAGCTCTCTTCCGAGCGTCAGCGCTCATTTGAGGACCATCGCCCTGCGGTCTCTGACCACCCTTTAGTTCCTGCTGAACTCCCTGCTCACCATCTGCCTGGTCCTGTGGCTACGCAACATCGTGCTGCGCGTGTGTCAGAAACACATGTTCGCCAACGCGCCAGCGATCTTCCCGTTCCTGCTCGTGAACGCGCCGCACCACCTGTCCCTGCTCGTGAACGCGCCGCACCACCTGTCCTCTCACAGGACACGCGTCGACCTTCTGCTCGCCAGCGATCACCAGCTCGCCAGCGATCACCTACGCGCCAGCGATTACCTCCTCGCCAGCATTCACCTGCTTGCCAGCGCGCACAGGCGATCTTAGTATCGCCTATTCAACAGCGACAACTAGCGCGCCGACGTTCGCCAACGCTCCTGAAGGAACATGGTTCGCCAGCTTCTAGCTCGCCATCGCGCGATCGCCCGCCTGCACATGCCGCTCGCCATCGCTCGCCATTGCACGATCGCCCTCCTGCGCATGCTGCTTGCCATCGCACGACCCTGCACGATCGCCCGCTTACGCATGCTGCTCCTCATCGCACAACCCTGAACGATCGCCCTCCTGCGGATGCTGATCACCATCGCACCCCATCACGCGATCATTCACCTGCGCATGCTGCTCGCCATCGCTTGCCCCTGCACGATCGCCCGCTTACGCATGCTGCTCCTCATCGCACAACCCTGAACGATCGCCCTCCTGCGGATGCTGATCACCATCGCACCCTATCACGCGATCATTCACCTGCGCATGCTGCTCGCCATCGCTTACCATTACGCGGTCATTCACCTGCTCATGCTGCTCACCATCGCACACCAGTGCGTCGACATACCACATCGCGCCATCGCCAACTTGAGCGACTGCACTCACCAGCTCGTCATCGATCGCCTATGGATCTACATCGCCAGCGATCTTCCTCACCTACGCGGCAGCACGATCCCTCGCCGTCGCGCCAACGCTTGCGTTCGTCGCCTCGGACACGTGTTCATTTACCTGCCCACCCTCGCGCCCACTCGCCTGCGCGCCCGCGCGATTGCTCGCCTGCGCGCCCCGCGCGACCGCTCGCCTGTGCGCCCGCGCAACCGCTCGCCTGTGCGCCCGCGCTATGGCTCGCCCGCGTTCCCGCGCGACCATTTGCCCTCGCGCGACCATCGTTCGCGGCGAATTCCACAGCCGGTGGTAGCAGCAGGGACGCGTGCTCCTAGACGGCACTCGGGATCACCTCCATCCAAGCACAGGTTGGTAGTGCAGGACGAAGACAGGTCAGTACAGCATTCTTCCCCACCTTCTTTTCAGGCAGGTACCGTCGTGTCCACTCCAAAGGATCGCCCGATCCCTTTCTCTTTAGCGAGGATTTCGGACTCTGTGTCCTTGGAGCAGCAGACTTGGTTTGGTCCGCTGGCACGGGCGTTAGTGAGGGTTATGAAACCAGCACTCGCCGGCCAGGGTAACAAACCAGCGGCTGTCTCTCCTACGCTGAAGAGAAAGAGAGGAGTGGACTTCGTGGTGACTTCCCCTAGGGCGAAGTTGGTTCCCAAGAGGTCGGTCTCGAAGGTCCCTTCTCCTGCACGAGTACTCTTTCCGTCCTCAGGTGAGTCCAGTGAGGCGGTAGTCTTCCCCTCGGCACCAGGGGGGGAGACTTCGCTTCAGGCAGGAGAATCGTCTCGTGAGGAAGGGGCCCCTCGAACCTCGTTGTTGGGATCCTGTATCCCTCCCAGGAGGGAACCCAAGGATTCCAAGACCGTCCCTAAATCCTCTGCAAGGATTCGTCAGGAACCCACGACTACCCAGGGGAATGTCCACGTATCACCCCAGGAAGGGATTCCTGGGGCAGGAGACTTAGCTGCCAGCCCGCAGGGAGGAGAACAGCAAGAGTCCGAACATGCCTTCTGGCAGGTCCTAAGCCTGATAAGGACACTTAACAGACTTACGGATCCAGTCATCGCCCCCCGTGAAGGCAAAGACATGATTCTGGATGAAGTGTTTGACGTTCGGAAGGCCCCTAAGACCAGTGCAGCTCTGCCCTGGTCTCGGGGGCTGAAGAGTGCCAGAGCTAGGGCCAACGCTCAGCTCGCACTTCTTGACTCCTCCAGTCGTTCCACTGCCGGGAACAAGCTTATCCCTCCTCCTCGCCTTCAGCAGAGGAGGTATTTCGAGATCCTGGGTGAGCACAACCTTGCTCTTCCTCTCCATCACTCTGTGGAGGAGCTGGCGAAGGGAGTTCCCCTGGAGAAACTCTCTGCCCGGCAGGTGTCGTTCTCGGCGGCAGAGATCCTTAACCACGAGAAGGTCGCTAAGTGTGCCATGCAGGCCACTTCGTGGCTGGACTTCTGGCTAGGATCTCTGGGCATCCTATTGCGATCGGAGGACTTGTCCAAGGAGACCAATAGGAAGGCCCTAGAGACCTTCTTGCTCTCAGGCACCCGCTCCATCGAGTTTTTGGCGCACCAGGTTACCACCCTGTGGGCCAACTCGGTGTTGAAGCGTCGCGATGCTGTGTCCGAGAGATTCCATCCGAAGGTCCCCGCCGTAGATGTGTGTAGGCTCCGACATGCTTCCCTTCTGGGGGAGAGCCTGTTTGAGCCTCAAGACTTGGAGCGAACGGCTGAGAGGTGGAGGAAATCCAGCACGGACTTCCTCCTCCACAGGGCCCTTACAACTCGGCCCTATAAGCCTCCAGCCCCGCCACAACAGCAGCAACAGCCTCGTAAGGCTCCCAAACAGGCACCGGCAGCTAAGAAAGTGGTGTCTAAGCCCCAGCCCTTTCCAGCCAAGGTCAAGAGGGGCGGTAAGTCCTCCAGGGGAGGCAAGACTCCTAGGGGTGGCGGCCGTGGCCGCAAGCCCTAGGGGTGGCAGTCCCCCTGCGTGTCCACCTGTGGGGGGATGCCTTCAGCGTTGCGTCCGCAGGTGGCAGCAACACGGGGCCGATGCTTGGACGGTCTCGGTGATCGGCCAAGGTTATCGCGTCCCGTTCACGTCATCTCAACCTCCCCTGACAGCGAATCCAGTGTCGTTGAGCTCCTATGCCATGGGATCGGCAAAGGGGCTGGCCCTTCAGGCCGAAGTCGAGACCATGTTCGAGAAGGGTGCTCTCCAGGAGGTCGTGGACGGCTCCCCAGGCTTCTTCAGTCGACTCTTTCTTGTAAAGAAGGCTACTGGAGGCTGGAGACCCGTCATCGATCTCTCAGCTCTGAACAGGTTTGTCAAACAAACCCGGTTCAGCATGGAGACAGCAGACACGGTCAGACTTGCGGTGAGACCACAAGACTTCATGTGTACACTGGATCTAAAGGACGCGTACTTCCAGATCCCAATCCATCCGTCTTCCAGGAAGTACCTGAGATTCTGCCTAGACAACAAGATCTACCAGTTCAAGGTGCTGTGTTTCGGTCTCTCCACAGCTCCTCAGGTGTTCACCAGAGTGTTCACCCTGATTTCATCTTGGGCGCACAGGAACGGCATTCGTCTCTTTCGTTACCTAGACGATTGGCTGATCCTAGCAGACTCGGAGTCGACCCTTTGCCAGGATCTGGGGATCGTGGTAAACCTCGAGAAGTCCTCTCTGCAGCCGTCCCAACGACTGGTTTATCTAGGCATGCTAATAGACACCAATCTCCACAAAGCCTTTCCATCAGACGACCGGATAGCAAGGCTGAGGAGGGTGGCGGAACCTTTCCTCAGGCGAAAAGAACTCCCCGCCCAATCGTGGTTGCGTCTCTTAGGCCACCTATCCTCCTTGGCCCGTCTGGTTCCAAACAGCCGCCTCAGGATGAGATCCCTTCAATGGCGGCTCAAGTCCCGGTGGAATCAAGGATCCGATTCCCCGGACATTCTGATCCCAATGGGGTCTCTGGAACAGACGGACTTGCGGTGGTGGCTGGCCGACGAGAACCTGCGGAAGGGAGTGAGTCTTCTCGTCCTCCCCCCGGAATTGACTCTGTTTTCGGACGCGTCAAAAGAAGGGTGGGGGCCGCACGTTCTGAACCAGAGGGCGTCAGGCCTTTGGTCAGAATCAGAAAAGTGCCTACACATCAACCTGCTAGAATTGAAGGCCGTCTTTCTGGCTCTTCAGCAGTTCCAACGGTCCCTGGCGGGTCACTCCGTGGTGGTGATGAGCGACAACACCACGGTAGTGGCTTATATCAACAAGCAGGGAGGCACTTTTTCGCAACAGCTATCCCATCTTGCAGTAGAGACTCTGAGGTGGACCGAAACCCACTCGATAACACTATCAGCTCGCTTCATTCCTGGCAAGAGGAATGTGCTCGCCGACAGTCTGAGCAGGGCTTCGCAGATGGTGAGTACCGAGTGGTCTTTGGATCCTCAGATAGCCAACAAAGTCCTGACTTTGTGGGGTTCCCCGACGGTGGACTTGTTCGCGACAGCCTTGAACTTCAAGCTGCCCCTGTACTGCTCACCAGTCCCGGACCCCAAGGCACTGGCAAGATGCTTTCCAGCAACGGTGGGACAACATCGACGTGTACGCCTTCCCACCATTCTGTCTGATGAGAAGGGTGCTCAACAGGACCAGACTATCGGTCAACTGTTCCATGACTCTAGTAGCTCCGCTATGGCATCACGCGGAATGGTTTCCGGACCTTCTGCAACTCCTGACGGAACTCCCAAGGGAGCTTCCTCCACGACACGAGCTTCTCAGACAACCCCACTCCGGTGTCCCTCACAGGGCCATAGCCTCGCTTCGGCTTCACGCCTGGAGACTATCCAGCGGCTCCTCGCGGAGAGAGGCTTTTCGCAACAGGTTGCGGAGAGAATGTCTCGGCACCTGCGAAGGTCCTCTGAGGGAGTCTACCAAGCGAAGTGGAGAGTCTTTTGTGGTTGGTGTCGTGGAAGGGGTATCTCTCCACTCGATGCCACTATTCCAGAAATAGCGGACTTCCTCGTGTATCTGCGAGAAGAAATGCGCCTTTCTGTCTCGGCAGTGAAGGGCTATCGCTCAGCCTTAAGCTTGGCCTTCAGATTGAAGGGCGTGGATATTTCTTCGTCGCTAGAACTCTCTTTACTCATACGTAGCTATGAGCTTACCTGCCCCCAGTCGGAAGTGAGACCCCCTCCTTGGAACGTGGTTCGAGTCCTCAGGTCTCTCAAGAGACCTCTCTTCGAGCCATTACGCCAGGCCTCCGATCGCCACCTGTCTTGGAAGACGGCTTTCCTACTCGCCTTGGCCTCGGCCAAGCGAGTTAGTGAACTTCATGGTCTCTCGTACGACATCGCCCATTCAAGGGGATGGGGGGAGGTAACGTTCAGGTTCGTCCCTGAGTTTGTGGCCAAGACTCAGAATCCTGGAGTGCCCGATCCTCGGTTCGACTCTTTCAGGATCGCGAGTCTCCGTTCTGTAACAAACGACCCAGACCAGCTGCTACTATGCCCAGTGAGGTGTCTGAGGTACTACTTGAAGAGAACGGCTGCAGTCCGTCCTCATGTGCGAGCTTTGTTTGTGAGCACAGGCAGGACAAAGAGGAGGGTCACCAGGAACACCATCTCAGCTTGGATTCGAAGGGTTATCCACCATGCCTTGAATCCTGACCCTCCTCCGTCACGTCGCCCTCGGGCCCACGATGTCAGGGGTATTGCTACATCCCTGGCCTTCAAGAGAAACTTCTCTGTGACGCAGGTACTTCAAGCTGGGGTCTGGAAGCGTCAAACGACCTTCACAGCCCACTACCTGCAAGACGTGACCCACAGGAGCCTCGATACGTTCTCTATCGGCCCTGTGGTGGCTGCACAACAGCTGGTCTAACCTCAGGCTCCTTTTTGGACGAGTAGCAGTAGGTTGAGGGCGTTGTTACCCGGTCTTAGTCTGCGTGAATGAAAGAGTATGTCTGACCCTTACTTCTTTCTTCATTCTCCCCTCTCTTGGGGAAGCAGCATCCTGGTCCTCGCATAGCTGACCTCGACCTCTGCAGGTAACCCATGCTTCTTTGTGCTCCTAGTATTAAGCTTAATACTGTTACGTCTCCCATACCCTGACGAGGTGGTATGGGGAACGTCCTATCCTAGAATTCCTATCTGAAGGTCTCAAGGTCAACTTCATAGGACGAGTCACACTCTCCTCCTCACACTGCTTATGTAGGCCACTCGTTCCTAGCGATGCTAGGAACCTGTGAGGTACAGGGGCTCCCTCTCTCTAGTGCTGCTCACTGAGGGATCGAGCCCCCGGGCAAGCCGAAGTCAGTAAGGCTGGGGACTTTCCACCCTTCCTAAGGGGTAAGTCACCCTTTGTAAATAGCGTGGTTTGTATTTCGGTTACGGAACAAATGACAAATTCGAAGATAATTTGTATTTTTCCTAACCATACAAACCTTAGCTATTTACACATATGTGCCCGCCATCCCTGACCCCCAAGTCAAGTCCTACCTCTAAGTGAAGTGAAGCAAGTCACCGGTGTGTGGAGGGGGGAGGGGTAGCAAGCTACCCTTCCCCACCCCCCGCTAACTAGCGCGGGGGTAATTAACCCTCGTTAAAAACTATTGGCTCGTCATTTCAGCTGCGCTAAAAGTAAACCCTTTGTAAATAGCTAAGGTTTGTATGGTTAGGAAAAATACAAATTATCTTCGAATTTGTCATATTTAGTCCCTCAAGAGAGTGGGTGCAGGTAAAATGCCATATAGTTCCTTGACATTACTTCTTGAACTTAGTGAAGTGAACAATAGTTTTACAGTATTTTTCTACGTTGAATAATTAGTTTAAAAACACTGACTGAAACAATAAAAGCTCTTGAAGGTTGGAGGCTGCAACCGTAGACCTCTGCTACACGCTTCAGCATTCGGAATGCGAAATCCATGATTTCTATGTGGGCGATTTGGGGATCGCTTCCTCCTTGTGTCCACTCATCGACACTTCTTCTTGGTAATTTCTCCTTCATTGTAGATAAACTTATACCTCCCAATTGAAAGGTAAAATTGTTGGCAGATAGGGAACTTGGTCCCATCGTTGTCCGGCTTTGGACACTTAAAAAATTTCTTCTTGTTAACTTGACGTTTAGTAAGTGCAGGCCAACTCTGCACTTGGTGTGGGACCTCATCCTAGGACGGGGGAAGAAGGGACAACCAACTCTGACGGTTTACTTTTGGAAAGAGCGCCTCTCTTCTATCCCATCATCGGCTTGAGTAGCTTAGAATAAGGGCGTTGTAATTACGTCACGTCATGTGACTGTTCTTGTGTTTTTATTGGTCCCCTCTTCTGACGTAATGATAACGTCATTATTCCTTTGTGTCACTTCCTGCTTCCTGGCAGGCGGTGAACCAGCGTGCATTTCTGTTGCGTGAGTCACTCGATATGTTTCATCATTTGGCCGTTGTCTTGGCGAACTAAATGCGACATAAGCCCTTTTCACAAATATTGGCTTTCGAGTACCATTTGACTCCGATTTCCTTTCTCTCTCTCTCTCTCTCTCTCTCTCTCTCTCTCTCTCTCTCTCTCTCTCTCTCTCTCTCTCTCTCTCTCTCTATCGTTTAACTTACAATTAAAATTCATATAATACTTAATCAAATACACATGTCACCTATTCAATGGGAAATTTTTTCCTTTACATGACAAGTATAAAACAGAATTCTCATGATAAAATTTCTTATTTTTATAATCACTTATTGCTTTCTCTTCAGGAGCTTGGTGTAATTGAACTTTACCAGTAAAATTTTGATTTTCCAATTTTTTTTTTTACCTTTCAATAAAATCCTGCCCTTAGAAAAGGAAGGAAAAATTCTAGCGATAAGTGGTAGGCGTATCTTTGTCTCTTCCGTTTTTAAGCCTAAAATATCCTTATCCCCTTGATACCATGAGACAGTGGGGAGGAGAGTGGGCATATATGTGAACATAGGTGAGTATATAAATAAGAAATTTTATTAGAATTCTGTTTATTTCATTGAATGCTCCTGATGTTTATATTAATGTCTCTCACACACTGCTAGTAGTGGAACCCTAGTGAAGGAAAGATAGTTTAGGATGAATTTGAGAAAGTAATATACCATGGTTAAGATTTACTACCCTTCCCTAGATTGCTTTTAACTAATCATCTCAAAATATGGTTTGAAATACGGGACTTCGGATTTTCTATTAAAGCTATATGAAAAACTGAACTGTAGCTAGTTTGAATGATATTTCTTGATCTAAAGGATACTTTAATTGATACCAAATCAATTATTAAATTTAAATCACACACTTGTAGATAAGGGAGTTTAAAATAAACTGAAGTCAAAATTAATTAGACCACGGTCCTGCAACCACTATGGGGCCTAATGCCAAGTAATATTTATAAGCACACATGATTCTTCAAGATAATGTGTAGCAAAATCCTTCTTGGTATGCTAATGAGCTTCTGTTTAAACTCTTTCCAAAGAAAGGTATCTAGAAAATTAAAGAGAAGTTGATGGCCTGCTCAAATTTTGTACCTTTATTTTCAATCCTATTATTAGATTTACATTCAATTCTTTGTGAGCTACTGCGATTGTGAATGATACCGCAGATTTGGTCATAGAGTGATTAGATACCTTAATCCCTCAAAACACAATAGGGATGCTATCTCTTAACAACTAAAATTTTGTGCAAATGGTACCGAAAGACACTTGTTGAATAAATAAACCTATTTCTGGTGAAATAATTGATCCATTTTCAGAAGTTATATGAAAAAAAGGAGTAAAACTAAAGAAACAAAATCATCTTGATGTTCCCCAAAGGTTATTCAGACAGACAGTGTTTGTAGCCCTCTTATGTTTTTAGTTAAAGGTAAAGACAACAGGAAAAAATGTTTTAGCTTTGAGATCTTTAAGATAATATTTCAGCTTTGAGATCTTTAAGATAATATTTCAACTGTTCAAAATTTGGAATTAATACATAAAATAGGTAGCTATTTAAAATTAATTATATGAGTTGTAAGTTTAAAGATATATATACTGTAATACCTTTTAAATACTGTAAAACCACAACCAAATTTTATAGAAAGATCCCATCTAATCCCTTATGCTTTTGTGCAGAATTATGCTTGTCTAAATATAAATCCCTTAATGCCTGCAATTGATTGTTTATCATAAAGTTAACAATATACAAGCTAGGCCTAGTCATTAACATAATTCTTAGTTTTGCACCAGTCAATATAAACATTCCATGTGAAGTTAAGGCAAAAGAAAAACATTATATTTGGTTTGTTGGAGATGCGCAGCGCATCCCGCTGTGCATCTATTATGTCAGTCTGTTCGTTATAGTAGGGCATCGCTATGCATTCAGGCTTCTCTTGAAGAATTTATTATTAAAATCCATTCTGACGACACTCACAGTAGGGGAAGAAGGACAAAAGGACAGTAGTAGTCTAGAATCTGTAGAAAGTGAAAAATACATGAAAACAGTGGTACAAGATCCAAATGTGGGTTTGATAGTGATGCGTCTAGGGAAGATGTTTTCGTGCATGACTATCATGGTGGAGCAAAGTTGCCATCTGTAACAAGGAATACTGGCCCTTCTACCTCTAATGGAACAGCTGGAAATATATCTCAGGCTACAGTAGCTAGAGATAATCAGTGTAGTATTCAAGATGAATATCAAGCAAGAAAGGACAAAGTGTTTGGTATGAAAACACCACAAGAATTACGTGTTAGCACCTCAAAGTCTGGTATCAGGCAAGATGAACAGATAACTGCTTATTTTTAAATATAAAACTTACCCGCTGGTTATATAATGACTACATTGGCTAAAGTCCCTGATGCCCTCGGCAGGAAATTCAAAATCTCGCGGCTTAGCGCAGATATGCCAGGTGTACCCCAGCGCCCTCGCGGTACTACAGGTAGAACTCTACTCAACTAATTCAGATTTTTCCTGTCGGCCATAGCTGGCTGTTCTATTGGAAATTCTCTCGTTTTCTTACTCTGTTTGGACGTTATTTGGTGATGTATTAACGTTTTTGAGTTTTGGCTTTCGCATATTTGTTTTATTTGATCTGTGATCACGTATTTATAACTTAAAAGGTAGGGTTGGAAGGTTTTTCAACCTATTTTAAACCTCACGAAAGCATAGGGGCGAAATGTAAACATTTCGTCCATTGATGACGTCACAGCCTCTTCCGTAGGCTAAAAGTCTGTCTTGCTTTTTACAAGAATATAAGTGAATTTGCTTTCAAAGTATTAAGTTATAAATTAATTAAAAGAATTGTTTTGAGAAAATTTTATCCTTTTAATAGTTTTCTTTAGATAATCTTCGATCTGTTTGCAAAGATTAACTAGCGTTCAGTTTATTTTTGTTACGCAGTAGTCAGTATTGTTACGATATTACAATATATTGTAGCGATTTTATAAATAGTACATTCTTCTTACTTCTTAAGTTTTAAGTTGTACTATATAAAAGGAACATTTTATTTTGCAATTAATTGGTCCTTTCAGTATTTTTTCCTTAGTCAGAGATTAAAGGAAGTTACAGTTCAGTTTATTTTATAAGATGCAGTATTCTTTACAGTCGATGTAGCGCACGATTCTATGTATCGTTGTTGCCTTGGTGGTTTTTGGAATACTAAAATTGTTCGTATATTATTTATAGATGTTCCAATGGTGTGAGTGATGATTCGTCTTGTATTGGAACCCCTTAATTTAAGGGTTTATTTTAATTTATTAATATTATATCTATTAAGGTAATATTTGATATTTAATGTTTTGTTACATTTGTATGGGATTCGGTACTTTTGCATTCCCATTCAAACAGTATAAACAGACTATTGTCCAGTGACAAAATTATAAGTCTCAACCTACGGAGTTAATTTCGTTTGAGAGGGCGTATACTTTGGTTTTCAGGTAATTATGAAACTATCTTTGAGCCAAAGAGTAAAGTGCAAATTTTTTAGTGATAAATTGTGCAGTGAATTTTATTCAGTGGAGAGTGCTTCTACAGTGAGCCCTCGCTACTTCGCAGTTCGACCATCGCGGATTCACCACTTCGCGGGTTTTTTTTTTCATAACCCATATATATATACTTATCGCGGATTTTCCGGAAATTTCGAAAATACCGCGATATCTGAAGACCCCAAATACGATATTTCGTTACCTATAATTCCATTAATACTGTAATTAGTAATATCTGCTCTTACTGATTGTTCATTGCATTACATATGACATATAATTCAGCACAGAAAGAAATAAAACACGAAAAGAGAATGTGATCATACGATAATTCAGTACTGTATACAGTACGTAGTAAAATTAAATCGAACATGAAACGCAAATCAGATGCAGTCATACCATATTAGAATGGTGTAAGGCTGCTGATGGCTACTACTGTACTACAAATGTAATGGATGTGCTTCTTTTCCATGAATCTTTTGTATGTATACGTATGTAGTACTGCATCCAATAATATTCTTTGTTGCAAAAATCACATCTCGAATAAGCGTACGAGAGAGAGAGAGAGACACATCCTACAACAAAACAAGCGTAAAATAGCGTACGTAAAGCTGTATTATTATTATTGTTATTATTATTGTTGTTGTTGTTATTAAAATTATTATTGTTATTATTATTATTGTTATCATTGTTATTATTATCATTGTTATTATTATTATCATTATTATCATTATTTATTATTATTATTATTACTGTACAGTATACGTAGGGTATCTTGTACTTTGAATTGGTAACCTACGTAGCATATAAGACGGGTTGTGATTGGTTCAAGCGCTGATAGATGACGAATCAGAACCCAAGTTTTGTTATCTAGCCTGTGATTGGTGTTTTGCCCGCATCTCCAACTTTCAGCATCTTTTCGCGGTCACTTTCTCTCCTGCCGTATCGCTGTGTAGACGTTGTTAAGTTATTGTGAACTTTAATCTGTGCTGTGCGTGACTGTCATAAGTTGAACTTTTTGTTGAACTTTCTGTTAAATCCTACTGTAAAATGGCTCCCAAGCGTTCTGCTTCTACTAAGGCTGGTAGTGAACCTAAACGCCACCAAAGGATGATGACGATTGCTGAGAAGGTGACGCTTCTCGATATGTTAAAAGACGGTAGAAGTTACGCGGCCGCAGACCTCGAAGACATGACGAAATCGGCCAGTGAAGAAGACAGTGAAACACAGGAAGAGATCCAAGAAATTGTCGAAGAAACGGGCTTAACATTAGATCGGCTTGCCAAGCTCTGCAACCTTGCGAAGGAGGTGAAAGAAATGTCGCAAGAGTGGGACGAGGATATGGTTCGTTCTGTGGAATTCTGCAACAAGATCGATGACATCATGACTCCCTACAGGATGCTCTTCGAGCGAAAAAAGAAGCAGCGGCAGCAACTTCCGATCACAATGTTCTTCCAGCCTCGCAAAAAAGAGCCAGTTCCTCGTGCTACTATGCCCTCGGAAGAAATTAAAGAAGTGTCCCAGGAAGAACTTGAAGAGGTGTCCCAGGAAAAGACACCTCCGTCTGAAGAGACGTAAAATACTATCATTGGCTGCTCAGTCGAAGACATCATCAGCTTCATCATCATCATTTCTACTGTGCAGCAAATTCATCGCCATCATCATTCAAGTTTTTCTTGAACTTCTTTCGTGGTGAGTACAGTAACAATCTTTATTTTTTACTTTAATATTCTAACATTTTAATATTTGTGCCTGTTTTAGTTTAGTACTGTATGCATTAAGTTAAAGGGAAGGTTTTAAAAGTCTGAAGAATATACATGTTGTAACCTATCATATTTTTTTTGTTTAAAATTTACATTTACGTACGTAAAACGATCTCTCTCTCTCTCTCTCTCTCTCTCTCTCTCTCTCTCTCTCTCTCTCTCTCTCTCTCTCTCTCTCGTAAATTATTTTCCTGCTTTGCTACGTACAGTATGTACTGTATGATTTTATATAGATACGGGAAATAATATTTGTAATAACATTTTCCGAAAGCTTTTACTGTAAATATCATTATTTATCACTTTCATCATGCGCGTTAAATGCCTTCTTTGTTTACTGAGCATACTTTATGACGCCGTCGTTTCAGGTGGCGTCATAAAGAAAAACATTTCATTTGGAAGTCCTAAGAAAAATTAAGTAAAACATTGGTAATAACAAAATCAATATACTGTATAATCAATATAATCGATGCAAAAACTAACCTATACACAGATGTGTACACTAAATGCGTTTGTTTCTTCATTATGATCAGAGAAACGTAAACAAAACATTGGTTGCCATTTTTTATCGTGCTTTTTGGCGTGTTTAGGAAACGCATGATATAATATCACCTTTAATATTTGTGCCTGTTTTAGTTTAGGGTACTGTAGTACATGCATTAAGTGTTCTGTACATTAAAGGGTAGTTTGTTAACAGTACTACGTACAAGGGAAGGTTTTAAAAGTCTGAATATACATGTTAAATAAATAGGTAAATATGGTGTCACTACTTCGCGGATTTTCACCTATCGCGGTCGGGTCTGAAACCTATCTACCGCGATAAACGAGGTTTCACTGTATTCGGACTTGTCGTTATTCTAGCCTTAGACCTCTGTCGAGCTCCTGGAACCAAGGGAGAAGTTAAGTCGAACGGCGAAAGGAATCGAGAGGGTAACCAGGCGTTACAGTCTTTTAAGACCCGAACTGAAGTCCTCTCGAGCGTTTTCTGTCCATCACCAGAACGCTCACCCTCGCTATAGATAAAGCGAGGAATTAGTGTTTTCAAAGGCTAAGCTGAAAATAAAATTAGATTAGTTCTGCATGTGTTACGTTTCATGCGGCGCGGATGCAGTGCCGCCACCTCCACCTGATGGGTGTCGTCTCTCGACAGTGGCAAGCGCTATGGATCGATGAAGATAATGCTGAATACGTTTCGCCTAAGGTTGATTCTTGATCTTTGCAGTTAGGCATGAAACAGCATCTATCTTCGTTTATGCAGTCTTTTCAGCCTGCCGTTAACAGTGCGGTTGGGTGTCTCGATTCCGGTCTTTGACACGGTCGCACAGGCGACGTGTCTTTAACGGTGAAGACTCGTTGTCGCACAGGCGGCCTACCAACCGAAATGTTCAATGGTGGGAGAAAGTGGGTGCATTACTTCGATTACCTGCTCAACGCAAACCGAGTGCTCGTAGCGCCTAGTATCAGTCTATCCAAACGCACCAACGTTTGCCAGGCAGCAGAGCCGGCGAAGCGTCATCGGAACGGTGCGGCAACGGAAGCGGAACATCAACAGAATGGAGCAAAGCGCCACGTCAGTGTGGACGCTTCAGCGTCAGTGTGGACGCTTTCAGCGTCAGTGTGGACGCTTCAGCGCCAGTATGGACGCTTCAGCATCAGTGTGGACGCTTCAGCGTCGGGGTGGACGCTTCGCTACCTACGACAATAAACTTTGATGTCTACCTGACCATGACCATCTAGTGTTGAGTTATTGTTGCTCCAGGCACTATATTAAGAAATAAATCTTAACCAGAAAGATATTATATTTTTGGACCAAGGCCTGCTGGGCTAACTCTTGTTTGGGAGAACTAGAATTAAAACCTCTAAGTATTGAGGTCTGAATTCAGAATCATAAGGAGTGGATTCCCAAGAATCAAGACTTCTCTTCCTAGGATAGAGATTGTAAAAGGAAGGGAATAACTTTCAGAAACTCATGAAAATTTTTCTAGAGTTTCCCTCATATTTCTTATCTGCTACTCCTCGTTCCGACTTCAGAGTTTTCGCTAGTTGAGTTGGTGTCGCTATTTATTTCATTTTAGTTTTATTACTAGCCAGCTGCAACCCTAATTGGGAAAGCAAGATGCTTTAACCCAAAGGGCTCCTTTAGGGAACGATGGCCCAGTAAATTAATGGTAAAATGAATAAATAAATTAACATTGAATCATTCTCAGAAAAATAACGAACCTTACTGTAGAAATTGTTGCACCGCTAGCAGCTGCAACAATAGAAAGGGTATTAAGGCCTTTATGAGAATAGAACGTAAAAGTATATCTCCCACCATGGGCAGATCTTTTATGATTTAATGTATTATGTTTTTAAACCCCTCTTGTTAGTGACTCGTAAACATAGCGCAGTGCTCTGGAGGAGGTGTTTGTTTGTGTTCACCGTGCCCCTAGTCCTATACCTCTTCCTTACGTTCCAACCGTTGGGAGAAGGAAGGTCGGTAGGCTGAGGGGCTTCGCGGACCTCGTGCATTAAACATTTGTTCCTTCGAGCGATATTGTTGATGCAGTCCAAGACGTTCCTTCTCCACTTTGGGATGATGAAGTAATGCTCTTTTCTTCGCCTACGATTGTTGAGCTATGACATCACAACCATGTGACATAATATCTTGAAAAGAGCAAAGTTGGAATGTCTTGCGTATTAGAATGCAGTTCCCGTGACGAAAATGACGTTCTACGTTTTCCCTGTCTACCAGACTAGGAAGTTACTCGTCATGTATGCACGCGAACAGAACTTACCCTCGCAGCAGGCGTGTTTTGACACTTAAACAGGAAGCAATCGGGTGTGTTTTTTCTTCCGCGAGAGAAGCGGAAGTCTGACAAGTCACATACAATCCTAGCTCTTCCTCTGGAATCTGACGCACTTTCAGGGAGGAAAGACTTTGTCCTCATCGAAGGATGCAAAACTTAGACTTGGTAGTCACCAAACAATATGTCCAAGACCTTTCAGGAGTCGTATGTTTTCTAATAACTTATCCTGCAGTAACTAATTTTCTTTTCAGAAGAAGGCGACGTGTCAGCACCAGAATCGTGTAAGACACACAGTTCTTCGGGGGAAAAGGTGCTCAGTTTGCTTCTGTTCACACTTCTTCTCCTCCCCCAGTTTGGGGAAATGTCTATTACTTTCTTCTGAGGTCTAGCGACTACTGTTGACGGTATCTCACAGCATTGGATACGTTCAGTTCGCGCACAAGGCGCGCTTGAAATATCATAGGGACTCTCCCATGTCTCTCACAGAACTGCAGTTGATGTTCTCTCCCCGGCCTTCGCCCACGCTTGAGTTGGCACACTCCCTACCCCGCGAGTGTAGATTTGGTTTGAGCTAAAAGAGGTCTATTCCATCTGTGTTTAGCATTTACGATTCTCGGGGTGGAGAAAATTTTCTCCTAAAAGAGTCTAAGGACTACCATAGATCAAAGAAATGGTTGTGTGTTAGTGTCAGAAGGAATAGTTCTCCTATGCTTAGTAACGCTTCCTCGCAGAGATATGCTCGTGTTACGAGAAGCGTTAGAGCGGGTGCTTGTAGCAGTCTGGTCTCTCTCTTACGGCAGACGTCACACAGACACAGACGCAAGTTCTGGTCTCTCCCTCACGCAGTCGCAGACGCCAGTCTGGTCGTATGTTGGACGCTGACAGTCAAAGTTGATCCTTCCAACAAGTTGTCCCATTTTCGCGGTCTGCGGGATGCGCGACTATCACTCATGCGGACGCATGCTCCACGCAGACAACTCTCGGCAAACAGTTATGTCTTTCCGTCAATGACCGGACGCTATGCTGTCGCCTCCACGCAGCACGCTGTAGATTTACAACAAGCGGGACACACACAGAGTGCTGTATCCATACGACAAGGTGAACGCATACAGCACGCTAACACCTTTCGGCAATGCAAGCACGTTAGACGCATACAGTCAAGTCCTTTTTCTCACAGCAGTATATACAGACTATTGTCTCTCCTTTGCGTCTGCCTGGCCTCGCAGCTAACGCTCCCTTGTGTCAAGCTTTGGCTTTAAGTTTGTTGAACACTCGCTGATTATATACGATCAGGTCTTAACCTCACAGCATGAGGTTCACGTTGTTGATGCTTCTTTTCAACAAGCCTAGCTTTAATATCGGTTTCTTGCGACCGATATGAACGCGTTTTGGGAGGCGGTTCTAGATCCTGAGATTTCTGAAGTTAGGAAAGACATTAAAAGGGTGTTAACTCAAAAGTCAGTGTCTGCTAGAGTTTTGTCAAAAATTGCTGGCCAGTACAACTTTATATGTAAAGAAGTGTTGCCAGGCAGATTAATGCTAAGAAATGTGTACATGTTGATCAAACTAAAAAATACATGGGAATCTCAACTTGAACTGGACTCATGTGCCAAGAAAGATCTCTTGTGAGTTTTGGTGGTATGAATTATTAGCAAAATGGAACGGGAAAGTAATAATACCCTCAGGAGTCGACGGCCAGCTGGTGACGCATGCATCCCAACTTGGCTGTGGAGGGCATAGCAAAGAACAGACAACTCAGGGTTTCTGAGACCCAGAGATGTCTCACCAACACTAATGTGTAAGAGAGTTGAGGGCAGTTCTTCTAAGTGTAAGAGCCTTTCTTCCCAGTCTAAAAGGAAAAACAATTCAAGGTTTTTATCAAACAACATCAATACAGTAGCGTACATCAATCACATGGGTGGTTCATTAGTGGAGTTGACAAAAACTGCGAAGTTAATATGGGCTGAGGCTATACAAAATAATATAACAATTATTACTCGTCATTTGAGTGGCAAACTAAACATACAGGAGGATATGCAATCAAGAATGTTGGACAAACACGAGTGGATGTTTTCAAGACCAATCTTCCGGTTTTTGGACTCGATGTGGGGACCTCACACAATAGACAGGTTCGATTCTGCGACATCTGCACAACGACCGATGTACAACACAAGATTTCTTCAAGGACCCAAATGGTATGAAGTTGGATGGTCTGGCACAAAATCATTGGGAAAGGGTGAACAACTTTGTAAATCTCACCTATAGGACTTTTAGACTTAAGTTCTTTCAGTAATAGAAGGTCAGAGAACACAGGCTACGGTAATAACCCTATGGTAGTCAGCTCAGACATGGTTCAAAGCTCTAACCCTGTTGTCAATATGTCCACCCGTCATGGTGTCTAAGAAAGCAAGCAGTCAACTGAATCCTGCTATACCAGAGCCACTGCGAATGAAAAATGTTTGCTTGGAGAGTTTGTGGAAACAACAGGCACTTCAACAGGGGTGGTCACTTCAAGCAGCATCAAGACAATTTTGGTTGGGCGCAATCAAAATCAACAATAAACAATTATAATATGTATCTTGGAAAAATTAGATATTTATGTGATAAATTTGGGGAGGATTTTCACCTTCCACTTCTAGTGTATTGGCAGAATGTTAATTAACTATTTTATCAGAGTGACAGACCTTCATCAATGCTTAACTGTATATGGTCCTCACTATCTCATGTATATACTGCACATTACAACATTGACATTACTAATGATGTGTTTATCAAGCAGTTAGTGTTAAGTATGTAAATTCAAGTACTAAAACCCCGAGAATGATTTTCAGTGTTATGCCATTTGACAAAATTTCAAATTTTTTCATTAAATGGGATAATCACACTATTGATGTAAAAAAGTTGAGATTAAAATGTATTTGTCTATTAGCTATTGTTACTATGTTACAGCTCTCGAACATTTCCCCCAAGGCGGTGATGGTCGATGGGTCAGGTAGTGTTCAAAACTCTTCATTTACAGCGTGCTCTATCTAGCTGGGCTATCACTAATATATTAAATGAATCTTTTGCTTTAGTAGGTTTACCCAGGAATGTTTACTCAGCAAACACTTTCTGACCTTCTGGTGCTACCAAAGCTATCTTAGCAGGATTTGATCCTAATATGGTACAAAAAGTAGGTAGATGGAAAACCAGTACAGTATTTTTTTTAATGTACACAGCCAAGTTCCAAGGAATTTTACTGATGATTTATTATCTGTTAAAAACTCTGATTTCTTTATTTGAATTTTTGAATACTGTAATTCACAATTATGGGCAACTATTCAAAATAAAGGTATTTTGTTTTGTCATTCATGTTTTTCTTTTGCCAATTAACAAAACTTATTAAAGTGAAGTTAACGCAAAAGAAAAACATTATATTTGGTTTTTTGTTGCTGCGCTGCGTATCCTGCTGCTCGTCTATTATGTAAGTCTGTTCGTTATAGTCTTTGAGTTATACATGATATATTATGTTTATGTACAATTATTGATGCCCATACTATACAGAAACAGATATGGCCAACGATTCAAAATAATAAAGGTATTTTATTTTGTCCTGTTTTTCTTTTGCCAATCAACGTAAGTTTATTCAATATCCTAAAGGGAATAATGTTAGATTGCCTTTAGAGCCTATGATAGACTGTCTAGAAGGTTTCAGAAACCCTTTGTTTGTGAGGTAGGGTGTGTAGTCTCTATTTGTTCAAATGTAGCATGGATGGGTTTGAATGAATCAACTTTTGAGAGATGTTGGTTGTGTGTATTGGCTGTGTAGAGCAACCTTCTTGGAAACTCTAACAACAGGTGCCACAAATCTGTGGTCAGAAACTGTTAATATCATACTGCTGTATACAGAAATCCGGAACCTGTTTAAGGGGGCTGGCCTTTTTTTAAGGATAGGACTTTGACATTCATATCACTTAATAAGGACATCTCCAAACTGCATAGGATTTTTGCCTCTAACCTTCGGTTTTACGATGCCAGGGGGGTGGGGGGGCATGAAACAAAAATTTGAAAAAAGGGCTACATTTGATTGTTTTATAATGGTTTTTTTAAGTTATAGATCAAATTTCAATGCTACATCTTCAAAACTAAGGGATAAGATAGAATTTGGAGGTCAATAAACATAATTTTGAGATATAGGCATTCAAAGTTTTTTATAGTTTACATAGGAAATATTTATTTTAATGTTGTTACTGTTCTTGAAATATCTTATTTTTCCTTGTTTCCTTTCCTCACTGGGCTATTTTCCCTGTTGGAGCCTGTGGGCTTGTAGCATTCTGCTTTTCCAACTAGAGTTGTAGCTTAGCAAGTAATAATAATATTAGTACTATGAATTTTTTGTTCCTTTTTGGAGATCAATAAACCGTAACAAAGTCATTTATCATAATCTAATCATAAATGAAGATCCCTTTGTCCAGTATCTTGCTTCTTTAGGCGAGACGGTCGCTCCTTCATCATCTCTCTCCTCCACTAACTCCATTAATGTCACCCATATAACCCACCTCTGAACTGTTATTAGAGCAAATTTTCTTCTTCCTTATGTTAGCGTGATGTTGAAATTGTCTTTCCTCGTCGACATGATGAAATTCTTGCCGAAACCCAGAAAAAGACGTAAAAGCGAGTGAATATCAGAGGTCAAACTCAGGCATGTACTCTCTCTGAGGTTTGTGCTACCACTGAAAGTCGAAGGGTGTAATTCTTGGAATCTATACAAATGCCATTGCTCACAATTTGTTTTATATTAAAATGTAAAAATTATCAAAATTTACGATAAGAAATACTGCATTTTCTTGTAGGGATCAATGTTTTTGGTTTATCGAGTTACTTTTACTAATTACCCAGTAACTATGAAAGTAATGGAAATTTTGACAAACATTTTGTATACGTATTCTCCATTGCAATTTTTTCAGGATTTGTTTTTTTTGTCCTATACCCCCATATATTGGCATACCAGCCGGGCCCCTTTACACCTGCTGAACAATGGCAAACTGTGGAAAGGGTATTATGTAAACTGTTTTTATTTCTCAAGAGTAGGAATTTTAGATTAGCTAACATTTTGGCATGCTCTGTTCGATATAAGTAGAGCTCAGGTATTTGAAGTATTTACGGTATCAAGAGAAAAAATGCAGGAATCCTAATTCCCATTTAAATTTACTGCCTGCAAATTCTAGGTGACTAAAAGATTGGCTAGAAAAGTGGGAGGTTGATGTTATCACTGCTGATAGGCAAAGTGAATACAGAATTGTGGCCCTGTGATGATAAATAGGATCTGGTAGATACCATGTATCTCTAGACTTTACTGAAAAATGCATTAAAGCCCCTAGATACCACTTGAGGAGTTAGGTTAGGGTATGAAAAGGGTTGTTTAGGCCTGAAATAATTTGCTGAACCAGGAATAATTGATTATAATTTCTGGCCTACCACAAAAAAAAGTTATTGGCCTTATAAAAAAAAAAGTTATATTTTTTCCTAGCTATACAAACCTGAGTCTTTGGGTTAGCTCTGGCGCGGTTTAAAGAATTTATTGTGGGTTTGGCATCATTGTATGGTTCTGTCATAGACCCACCAGTACTTCGATGAGTTGATGTTAGCATTTGTGTTCATACACTGTCTTTTAGTTGGGACAATACATATCAATGACTGGTTTTTATAGGTAAGAAAAATATGTAGTTTGTTCCTATGCGGATATAATCCCTCATCATTTACTAGGGAGGCTTCCTCAGGTGTGAGGAAATCCCCAAGTGACAAATAGGGTGCCTATCTGACCCTTAACCCAAAAGATTATGCCCGGCTCTGATGAGAGGCAAGGGCCAGGACATTCTAGCTTGACATGATAGAACGATATGTGACAGAGTCATAGCCTGACAAAAGATTAAATTAGTTAGAACATTCAAATATTTAATTCAAAGATATATATATTACAATCGTAAACCACAGAGGTGTGCTTTCCTGCATGAGTGTCCATCTGCAGGCATACTCCCAAAGGAGGGACAGCCACAAGAGAGGAAAATCTCATTCATTCAACTCATACACTGTAGAATTAAGTGATATGACACTATACTGGCTTTCCTGCAGGAGCATAAGTCTTGCCAACTGTTGAGCAGCTCTAACAAATCCTAAAGAGAAGGTATCAAAGGATCTGTGTGAACAGTCCTTCAAGAAGTGAGCAGTAAAAGTAGTCTTTCTACAAACACAAGCTCTAAGTATCTGTGCTACAGAGTGGTTATTGCAGAATGTTAAGGTTGCAGCAAAACCACGGATGTCATGTGCTTTGGGAGGGGCTCCATTAGATGCTTCTCCCAGGTATTTATAAGCTCTTATGATTGTTTCACATAACGAGAAAGAGATTGTGTTCGTAGTTACTTTCTTCTTCTTTTGTTTGGTATTGCCAAACAGGTTGGAGATACCTGGACAGCAAGGCGCAGTTCTCTTTATATAAAGACGGACAGCCCTCATAGGACTTACTAGCAAACTGTCTGAATCATCAGTTACCTCCGTGAGTGACGAAATGAAGGAGGCAAACTGATTGTCATTAATAGATTGATTTTGGGTTTTATTTACAAACTAGGGTACAAATGAAAATTACATAATATATTTCCTCCTCTTGGAATGGGACACATGATAAGATAGACAATGAAGCTCATTCAGTCACTTACATAATGCTAGGGCAAAGAGGAATACTGTCTTTAGCGTTAGGTCTCTGTCCATAGCTTTATGGAAGGGTTCATAATGTGCCATTTTTCAGGGACCTCAGAACCTTTATCACACTCGAAGGGGTGGGGGTCTGATTTCCCAAGGTGGACAGATTGCTCAAAACTTTAAATTAAACCCGAGAACACCCTCAAGGAGGAGAGGTCAATTCCCTTTAGTGTAAACACGTGACTCAAGGCTCAGCAATAACCTTTCACCGCCATGACTGAGAGAAGGTTTTTCTTCCGTAGGAAAACTAAAAGTTTGCAGTCATGGGAAATATATCCATGAGTAGAGCAATGTCTTTTCTATGGCACAAATCACAGAAAAAAGGCCAGTTTGCCTGGTAGACTGCTGCGAAGGTATCCTGATAGTTGTTTAACAGTCGGTCTCTAAAAGCCCTTCATTTGGAGGAGATGCTGGAAAACTTCTAGCCATGAAGAGACAGGCAGTGAACTGCTTTGTTGACCTTTTTCATGTGAGCTTGTCAAAGAAAGTTTCTGCATGCTGGAAGCTGTCTTGGAACTTCTATGAGCAGGTTTATAGTAGAAGATTTGGATACAACTCCACATAGCCACTTCGGCGCTACTAGTGTTACTCTTAGATTTTCAGACATCCCAGGGGTGTTGGAAAGCATCTTCCATTACTGCTACTGGGTCCAGGACTGGAGAATAATACACGAGAGTTGGACGGCATTCATTTGAGACCAATGTTGCATCCCTTCCACCCATTGGCAAAGGAGGTGAGAGACAGAACCCTTCTTGCTTGTTGACGTACAGTAATCTCTCACATATTGCGGTTAATGGGGACTAGAACTGACCGCGATAGGTGATAAACCGCGAAGTAGGTTCCCATCCTATTTTTTGTATATGTACATTTTTTTTTTACATGTACATGTATGTATAATAACAATAAGTGTATATTAACCTTATAAATGCATATGTTATCATTAGAACATTAAAGAATCATGTAAATGAATATTGATAATATAAATTATATACTGTACATAAAATAAAGTACTGTACTGTATAAATACTGTAATATAAATACAGTATTTAATACATTACATATACTGTATGTACATTTACATTTATTCATAATGTATGAATAATGTAAACAGTGTGCAAGTGTACATGTACATACATACTGTATGTAGATATAATTAGTGTATGTGTTTATAGATATGGTTTTAGAACTCTCTTATTCTTATAAAAAGATACGTAACTCACCTCTAACAATGATGATGATCTTGATAAATTACGATGAAACACCTGTGCAGTATAATGGAGATGAAGAAGATGAAGATGATTTACTGCACAGGTTAATGAGAGCTTTACTGCTCCTCAGGTGACGCCTCATCGTCAGTTGATAAGAGGCAGTGGATCGTCAATGACAGCTTCCGATAGAGCTTGAGAAACTGCAGGAGACGGCGTAGTTGCTCGGTGGGAAGCCAGAGAAGCTGCAGGAGGCGTATTTGATGCATCTTCAGGTTTTTAGTGCACTAGGAACATCGTGATGGGAAGTTGTTGACGTTTTTTCATCTGAGCAAAGGTGCTCTTGTACAACACCATTACACTGTCAATACGGTTACTAAATTCGATGGCTCTGACCATATTATCGTCAATTTCCTGCGCCCTTTGTTGCATAGCCTGTGCCATGCTGCAGAGCTCTTGCAGGTTATCTAAGGTAAGGCCATGTTCTTCAGCTTCGTCGTCGTCGCTGACGTCGGCTGCCTCCTCTTCTTCCTCACTCGCTGATCTTATGTCGACAAGGTCCTCGTCGGTTAGGGCCTCCGAGTGGCACTCGATCAGTGAGTTTACGTCTTCCGTCGTCATGTCAGAGAAACCTTCGGTGGCTAATAACCGTGCCAGCCACACAGCCTCATCTACAGCGGAGTGGTGAACTTCGTCTGGCGTAAATCCCTCATAGTCATGAATGTCTGGCAACAATTTTCTCCAACTTGCATTCAGTGTTTGTGCTTTCATCTCATTAAGAGCTTTCTGAATGTTGGCCAGACACATTGCAATGTTTTATTCCTGCCAATATCTCTTGAGGCTGAAGTCCTCGTCGCCTTCGTCGATGGAGATGAGACCCTCCATCTTGGACCTTGTGTAGAAAGCCTTGAAGGCCCGATTGACCCCCTGATCCATTGGTTGTATGAGGGAAGTGGTGTTGGTGGGCCGGAACTCCACTTGGACCCCGTCATAATGGACATCCGTCGCATGTCCTCCCGCACAGTCCATCAAGAGGAGGACCTTAAAGGGCAGCAGATTCTCCGCGAGGTACAGCTTCACCTGCTTGATAAAACAGTTCACGAACCAGTCGAGTGTGAGGGCTTTGGTTATCCATGCCTTTTTATTACTCATCCAGTAGACGGGCAGCAAGGCTTTGTTTTTATTTTCAAAGCCCGGGGATTCAATGACTTGTAAATTAAGCCGGGCTTGAGCATGAAGCCCGCGGCATTCCCGCACACGAGGAGAGTGACGCGATCTTTGTGGGCCTTCAACCCTGGCTTCTTTACTTCGTCCTAGTAAAGGAACGTCCGGTATGGCATCCTCTTCCAGAAGAGACCAGTCTCATCCATATTGAACACTTGCTCCGGGAGATAGCCACCTTCTTTAATTAATTTCGGGAACTCATCCTTGACGTAACGAAGAGCTGCCTCTTTGTCTGCCAAGGCGGCCTCCCCATAGAAAGGAACACTGTGAAGGCCAAACCTCCTCTAGAATTTCTCGAACCAGCCCTTGCTGGCAACAAAACCACGTTTTCCTCTTGGGGCAGGATCATCATCTTCGTCGTCGTCATCACCATTGTCTTCGTTCGATTCTCCTTCAGGAACGAGGCTATCATACAGGGTTTTGGCTTTGGTTCGAAACATGTTGGTATCGAGACTAACCTTATTTTCCCAACAGTCCGATATCCACATTGATAAAGCATTCTCCATTTGCACAATTGTCTTATTAGGAAGAGTCACAACGCGCTTAGTGTCCTTGGAGAATGTTATTGAGGCAGATTTATGTATTTTCATTTGATCTTTTTTTATGTAGCGAACTGTCGATTCATTCACTCTGTAAATGCAGGCAACAGATGCATAGCTACTGCCTGCCTTAAGCATTTCCAATAATTTCACTTTTCATTCACTGTCATAATTTTTCTCTTCTTCTTGGGTTCACTAGAGGATGTAGAGGGTAGAGAATATTTAGGAGCCATTTTCAAGGGTGTCACAAGCACTATTTTGCACTAAAAAAGCACAAGAAAACTGCTAAAAGTTCCATGCGGCAAGATCAAGCAACACGAGCGAGAGAGAGCAATGAATGCGGTCTCCCTTCGTGGGGCACACGGCAGGGAGAGATGCTGGGTAAAGCGTCTCGGTGGCTCGGCCAATCAGCTTGCGAGATTCTGGAGCCAAGATGGCCAGCGAATCGGAGAGGTGGATTTTGTGTTGCGCGCCATCTCCGTGTTGATACCTGATGTTCTAATGTACTCTCCCTGCCTTCTGCTACTGCCCGCGTAACTTTTGCTCCATATTTTCTATTTGATGAATATTTTTGAAAATCCGTGATGCACTGACGCCGCGAAATGGCGATGTCACTACAGTCGAGTTGTTGCTCAGCATCACTACTGAGTGACCCTTGACGATTTCTGTGAAGTGGAGTAACACTAAATACTCCGTTTTCATTTACAAGTAGTTTACAGTCGGCTCTTGCTCTTCACGAACTTAAGTAAGAGAGACGGCCGAAGAGCAAGAATCCACTGATACTTGCTGCCATAGGGTGGGATAACTCCTAACCCTGCCAACTTGCTGCCCATTGCATATGTGCGATCGATTAACACACTAAGTACCGCCTAATATTATTTTTACTTGGTTTTGATCACAGTATTAGTATTTTGTAATTGAACAAAAATATTTCGGCAATTATAAAGTACATGTGCACACGTGTACACTATGTACTGGACATTGCAAGGCTACGGTACAGTACAGCACATAACTCTACAGTAGTCATCAGGACACTTATAACAACAAAACACTGTTGTTCCTATCTAATATAACACTTGCTGGTACTGTAGTGTATCTTACTGTAATATATGTATGGTACTATTACTACAGTTTAGCTTAACTGTACTGTTAAGTGTTTGCTTTTTTCGTTCCGACGACCCGCACTGTTTGACAACTCACCCCACACGTAGCCTGTATTTACATATTGTAGAGTACAGTACATGTAAGTTATGTACAGTACTATACAGTATACAGTAGTTAATAAACAATATTATACATTACTGTAATACAGTACTTTACAAAGACCACTGGCCATTTTCTTACAAGTTCTATGCTGCTGTCTGAAGCATGACACAACTGGTGCGTCATCTCTTGTACAGTACTGTAGGGAATTACACATCTACAGTGCATCTTCCTGTAAATATAAACAATGTCGAGGAGTACAGTATGTATTACTATATACAAATACAGTTTTTAATTTTTTTTTTTTACATGAAAATGTGGCTCTGTTCAAAAAGGATAGAAGCGGGAGATACACACCCAAGTAGAGAGATGCAAGGCTGAAGCCAAGTCAGCGTGAAGAGAGGTATAACTCTATTATACTGAACAGTACTGTACCTATTGTATTATTACCCACTGGTGGCAAGGGTCAGTGACTTTTTTATAAGGATTTAGCCCACCCTAGTACAGCATTTATTTGCGAAAATTCCCTTATTGCACTTTTGTCTGTAACCTAACTGTCGCAAAGGAGAGCTGACTGTATTATAAGATTTAGTGTGAAGTTTTTGTAGCGCTTGGAACGAATTATGCAATTTACATATAAAACTGCCCTCATTATATGAAAAAGTCATGACGCGAAAGTCACTCCAGAACGAATTAATTAGGTATTTAGAGCTATTATTATTGAATGATTGTCGTATTCACATTGTTGAATCATTGGAACTACTGGAGCTCAAACTTGGTCACAAAGCTTCTGATGTTTCAGCAGACAAAATTAAATTCAATTTCAAAGGTTTTTCTGCTTTTATTTTTATAGCTATTACTATCAATTCATTCTAGAAGGCCACTCAAAACCAATTTTGTTTAAAAACAAATAATGTAAAGAAAATACAGTAATGTCACATAAATGGGATTATTCTGTTCTAGGCCTTAAAAAGCACTCATTATACAAGGCATTTAAACACAAAGCTTACAGTGAACTCTCGTTTATCGCGGTAGATAGGTTCCAAACCCGGCCGCGATAGCTGAAAATCCGCGAAGTAGGGACACCATATTTACGTATCTATTAAATATTCAGACTTTTAAAACCTTCCCTTTACGTAGTACTGTTAACAAACTACCCTTTAATGTACAGAACACGTAATGCATGTACTACAGTACCCTAAACTAAAACAGGCACAAATATTAAAGGCAATTTTATATCATGCATTTCCTAAACATGCCAAAAAGCACGATGAAAAGAGACAACCAATGTTTTGTTTACGTTTATCTCTGATCATAATGAAGAAACAGACGCATTTACACATCTGTGTATAGGTTAGTTTTTGCATCGACAGCAATCTTACCAAGTATTGATTATATGTTGATTTTGTTATTACCAATGTTTTACTTAATTTTTCTAAGGACTTCCAAATAAATTAAATGAATGTCATTTATATAATGTTTTTCTTTATGACGCCGCCTGAAACGGAAACCTTCCATTCGTTTACTGTACGCTCCATCTTTGATCGTAATAAACAAACGAAGGCATTAAACGCGCATGATGAAAGTGATAAATAATATTAAAAGCTTTTAGTAAATATGCTATTACAAATATTATTTACCGTATCTATATAAAATCCTACATACGTAGCAAAGCAGGAAAACAATTTTTTTTTCTTTTTTTTTTTGGCGTTTAATCAACAATAACAAACTGCCGCTAATGACCGAATGATAATTTACGATAATTCTAAACTGATACTAAATTTGATTCTCCATTCCATATCCAAAATACTTTAACTAACTTCAGTTATAAGTCAACTTCTACCCCCCTCAATTATGAAACCAACTAAAAAAAAAAAAAAAAGTAAGAGAAGAAGCAAGTACTAGGCTGATTTTTAAAGTTGTCGAACAATTAAGTTACCGCTATAACGTTCGATGTAACATAGTGCGAGATTGGAGAAAGTAAGGAAAATTGAATCATGATTGATTTTCAATATAAATGAAACTTTGTGAAGCAACAAAGATTTCATTTGTTAGTGAGATAGAGGGAAGGAATGAGAGGTAGTGAAAAGTAGCCGAGAGAGAGAGAGAGAGAGAGAGAGAGAGAGAGAGAGAGAGAGAGAGAGAGAGAGAGAGAGAGAGAGAGAGAGAGAGAGAGAGAGAGAGAGAGCCCACAGAGAGAGAGAGAGAGAGAGAGAGAGAAGTAGCCCAAAGAGAGAGAGAGAAAAGTAGCCCACAGAGAGAGAGAAAGAGAGCCCAGAGAGAGAGAGAGAGAGAGAGAGAGAGAGGCCCAGAGAGAGAGAGAGAGAGAGAGAGAGAGAGAGAGAGAGAGAAAAGTAGCCCAGAGAGAGAGAGAGAGAGAGAGAGAAAGTAGCCTACAGAGAGAGAGAGAGAGAGAGTTGTTTTAAATGTAATAAACAAAAAAATATGATAGGTTATAACACATTGGTGCTTATGTAATATCAACTGTATAGATGGTTTGAATAAGTTAAGAAATGGTATAAACAATACTTCGTACGCGCATATTCTTGTGACCGGCAGCTAGACGTCAGCTGATCTGAAAGCCAAAAGTAAAACAAAAATAAGTCAACAATACCCGATTTTTAAAACACACCCGAAATTTAAAAACAAAAGTACACGCTTTCTTAATGTGCAATTAACTATTTAAATAGTAGCAATTTTCTAGAATAAAATGATGTTTCCCCCAAAAATAGTGGTTTGCTGATGAAATCAGATGCCGTATTGGATGAAAAAAGTCCGCGAAGTCGTGAATCCGCGATGGTCGAACCGCGAAGTAGCGAGGGCTCACTGTACATTATATAATATGCATAGTATATGGAAGTAAAACAATAATAATTTATGAAATACTGGAAGATTGCATGGCTAGATTAAGCATAAGTTCATCACTGTCATGCCAGAAATCTCCTTTTTTTATTTTATTGTGGTTCACAACATTTTTTTTCAACATTTTCACCATCACTAATTTTTTTAATCCACATTTTGTATGAACATACAGCAAAATACGCAAAAGTAATAAACATTAATCAAAGTTTGATAGAAATGTTCTGCAAATATGCACTGGGAAAGAGCTCTATGAAAATTGAGTGTACACTACTATAAAACCTTTTTCTTAGAGGGTATGATACCTAGCTAAATATATAAATTATAACAAATTGCTCTTGCAAACTTTCTTGATGTCATATTTTATTTTTATTCTACAATTCAAAAAAATCCAAAATATCTTTCAAATAATAATTTTTTTCAGGTTCAAATTCATCTGATCTCTGGTTCTCTATTGTATATGCATATAAAGCTAAATTTTTTTTTATGCCCTTGTATGTCCTTTTCCATACTCAAGGCTGCTTTACCTGTTGGGCCTTATTGCACATTGGAACGAAACAATGATAATTAGTGTGTAATACATTTGATATGAAAGGAAAATTTAAACCAATAATGAATGTCTTGTTTTTAAAAACTTTGCTATGGAAATTTTGTCAAGGTTCCCTCTAGTAATAAGTGATCCAATAATTATATTTGCTGCCGTGTAAGTCAACATTGTCTCAGTGATCATACTAAAGTAAGCATTAGCAATGATATGTATGGTGTAGTTTTCAAATCTATTTTCAGAACCTGAAGAAAAACCTGTCAATCAACAATAAGTTGTGCAATGCATATATGAATGCTGGGCGTGCAGAGGAGTTCCTTGATGAATTATCTGCTATAGTCGATAACACTGACATTGATGTTGCTAGTATTAAGACCAGATTCCCAGCTGGTGGTATAATGAGCATTCTGAATGACAATAGTGCACTTTTACCTAAAGGTAAGTTTAATACATTATTTGAATAAAATGTAGGATTTAACAGGAAAGAAAATGAGTTATTTGGCCACAACTAAAATGAAGCTGTTTTAACATAATTTTTAGCAATATCAAGATTAGGTCCCTTTGAAGATAATGTATGGATGAAAATAAATTGAATTGTTAACGTATCAAGTAAATATAAGATTACAAAGTAAATGTTAGAAAATAAAAGAAAGAAACATCGAGAAGAACAGAATAATGCAAAGTTTAAACCATTTTTATTCCAGCACAAATACAAACCTTCATCCCATATATAGAGGTAACTGCAAAGCTAGGAAATACAGCAGCTAAAAATTTTATAACAAGGTTTAAACTGGGGGCTGATAATTACATGGCTAAGATTGAGGAAGCCCCGCCCCTCTGCTTGGTCACTGAGTACTGTAGTCATTTTGGTAGCAGCCATCAGTGAGAATAGGTATTATTCCATTGACTGGAGATTTTGGTAGTTAATAGCTTTCCAGCATATTTTCTTCTTTACGCTTTGACACTTGTTCCTGGTATTGATGCTAACAGCGTCTTGGGATATTATTCTTGGGTCTGAGACATGCTTAACCCCTTCGCTACGATGATGTCAGGTCACATCAAAACATGCCTGGTAATACACATTGTGATGTCGGGATCCCTCATCTTCATTATTATTATTATTATTATTACTATTATTATTATGAGTGTTGTAATTCAAGAGGTATTAGTTTGTTGAGTGTAGTTGGAAAAGTGTATGGTAGAGTAATGATTAATAGGATTAAGGATAAAACAGAGAATGCAATCTTGGAAGTACAGGGTGGTTTTAGAAGAGGTAGGGGTTGTATGAATCAGATTTTTACAGTTAGGCAGATATGCGAGAAATATTTAGCAAAAGGTAAGGAGGTGTATGTTGCGTTTATGGATCTGGAGAAAGCATATGATAGAGTTGATAGGGAAGCAATGTGGAATGTGATGAGGTTATATGGAGTTGGTGGAAGGTTGTTGCAAGCAGTGAAAAGTTTCTACAAAGGTAGTAAAGCATGTGTTAGAATAGGAAATGAAGTGAGCGATTGGTTTCCAGTGAGAGTGGGGCTGAGACAGGTATGTGTGATGTCGCCGTGGTTGTTTAACTTGTATGTTGATGGAGTGGTGAGAGAGGTGAATGCTCGAGTGCTTGGACGGGGATTAAAACTGGTAGACGAAAATGATCATGAATGGGAGGTAAATCAGTTGTTGTTTGCGGATGATACTGTACTGGTAGCAGACACAGAAGAGAAGCTTGACCGACTAGTGACAGAATTTGGAAGGGTGTGTGAGAGAAGGAAGTTGAGAGTTAATGTGGGTAAGAGTAAGGTTATGAGATGTACGAGAAGGGAAGGTGGTGCAAGGTTGAATGTCATGTTGAATGGAGAGTTACTTGAGGAGGTGGATCAGTTTAAGTACTTGGGGTCTGTTGTTGCAGCAAATGGTGGAGTGGAAGCAGATGTACGTCAGAGAGTGAATGAAGGATGCAAAGTGTTGGGGGGCAGTTAAGGGAGTAGTAAAAAATAGAGGGTTGGGCATGAATGTAAAGAGAGTTCTATATGAGAAAGTGATTGTACCAACTGTAATGTATGGAACGAGTTGTGGGGAATGAAAGTGATGGAGAGACAGAAATTGAATGTGTTTGAAATGAAGTGTCTAAGGAGTATGGCTGGTGTATCTCGAGTAGATAGGGTTAGGAATGAAGTGGTGAGGGTGAGAACGGGTGTAAGAAATGAGTTAGCGGCTAGAGTGGATATGAATGTGTTGAGGTGGTTTGGCCATGTTGAGAGAATGGAAAATGGTTGTCTGCTAAAGAAGGTGATGAATGCAAGAGTTGATGGGAGAAGTACAAGAGGAAGGCCAAGGTTTGGGTGGATGGATGGTGTGAAGAAAGCTCTGGGTGATAGGAGGATAGATGTGAGAGAGGCAAGAGAGCGTGCTAGAAATAGGAATGAATGGCGAGTGATTGTGACGCAGTTCCGGTAGGCCCTGCTGCTTCTTCCGGTGCCTTAGATGACCGCGGAGGTAGCAGCAGTAGGGGATTCAGCATTAGGAAGCTTCATCTGTGGTGGAATTGTGGGAGGTTGGGCTGTGGCACCCTAGCAGTACCAGCTAAACTCGGCTGAGTCCCTGGTTAGGCTGGAGGAACGTAGAGAGTAGTCCCCTTTTTGTTTTGTTTCTTTGTTGATGTCGGCTACCCCCCAAAATTGGGGGAAGTGCCTTGGTATATGGATGGATGGGATTATTATTATTAAAAGGTAAGCTACGAAAGAGTATAGCCCATGGTTGTATATCACACACAGTTCCTAGTTGGAAAATTTCAATAAAATATCATCTCCCTGAAATCGGCCTCCCTTCATATCTTCAGCCAACCAACAAAGTTTTTGGGATTCTATCCTTTATTATTGAATATATAAGAGCTATTTTGTTACCATACAGTAATCACACCAATCTCTCTAGGAAATGGCAATAATCCCTACCTAAGACATTAATCAAACCCCCTTTACACCCCCAACATTGAGACATTGGGACCAGCACATCATTCTACCACCAACCAAAATACTTGCGATTATAGTCCTTATTTTTTATTATGTAAGATCTGTGTTGGTCTATTCCCATATCTGCTCACCATCAAGCGTAATACTTGCGATTCTATTCCTTATTCATGATTCTGTAAGGAATATTTTATTGTTTTTCTTATGTTGTCAGCGTTCAAATCACAGAGAAAGCCTCTCACCATAAGTCTCACCCACAACGAGGCGAAAACTTACCAGTAATGCAAATTGTTCACACACGAGATTTGTCTTTTACTTATTCCTTTTTTTCTCAACTATCATTTCTACAAAATAATATGATCTTCATGTCTTATATTTTTCATATTAGTATTGTTAATTGTTTTCAGGAGTATAAGTTAGCCTGTTCCAATTATTTCCATTTGTTACCATTCTACGCAGTAGCCTATTTGTCATGTTCTTACATGCGCAGTTTCTTTCCAAGCTCGTGAAATATCCAAAGCAGGAATGATCCAGTTCATGATGAGTTTGTGACAGTCACACACAAGATGGAATGACAGATGAACAAACAAACTATATTTCTAATGAACTGAGTTTATATTTCTCTCTCTCTCTCTCTCTCTCTCTCTCTCTCTCTCTCTCTCTCTCTCTCTAAACAATAAAATCTTAGAGTAAGTTTGGTAACCTGAGTTTAAAAATGAAATTAGTATGTTTTATAATAGTTGTGGTGAGCAATTCCTCGCTTCGGTGATACCAGAAACAAACAAAAAAACAGCATTCGATTACAACAGCTTATTCTCTCTCTCTCTCTCTCTCTCTCTCTCTCTCTCTCTCTCTCTCTCTCTCTCTCTCTCTCGTGTTATACAATACTTACATATAGATTTTTGGTTCCTTAAAAAGTGTCAATTAAATATAACACCAAAAAATATTGTGTATAAACTCATTTCAATTGTAGCTTAAAATACGGCATCCGATTTCGTCAGCAAACCAATATTTCTGGGCTTGAACCTGTGCCGGCCAGTGAATAAGCTCCTATTAGCACTTATTCTTAGGTAATTTACTGCTAAATATACCAGAGAAAAAATGTAAAGGAGTGCTAGGTTAACTAGCTCGCTCAACTATTGGTGTCGGTATAAAATTGGGCGTATAATCCAGAGGTCCCGCACTATTTAGATTCATCCACGACAAAGACCCCAATAGAGGAGAGCCGTTCAACCTCACTCGGCACCAGCAACTCTGCATCCGCTCAGAACCCAACTCCTTTTTAGCACGCCTGTGTTGTAACCCGCTTTTTTTTGTGCTCTCGTATTTTGCCTTATTTTCCACTGGATTATGGCTTCTTCATCGGTTTCCCAGGAGACACCGTCTAAGTTAAGTACCAAGCTATGTTTTGCTGTGTTTTGAGCAATCTAGATCGTTTAATATTTAAATTATAGGAGTTTATTCTCTTCGATCATCTCGGTCTTGCTCGATTCCGCTTACAGTTGGTACTCCTGTTTTGAGAGCTTTTAGTTTCACTCGCGGTGTTACTAAGTGTATTATTTTTATTATTAGTTAAAAGTTTTTTATATGTTATTGTGGATATTCATTATTTAGCGTTTAGAACCCTTGTGGTTCATATTTAGGGCCGATATCAAGTTACGTATCGTATATGGCTTGCCGACCTTCGTTACTAGGCGGCAATTTTATTATATAAGTCATCAGGTGTTGTCCTTTGGGATTTATTTATTATGTTGCATGCCTTGCCCTAAATTTTTTATGTGTATATTTATATATTTTTCAACGCTATTACTATTATAATGAATATTTGTGTTTATTACTCCGTATGATCTGTCTGGTAGTGTTTGGGGATCGTCAGTTGGTAGCCCTGCTGCTCCGTATCACGTGATCCTCCCCCAAGCTCCCCCTCTCGCTAGGTTGGTGGCTAGGCTTCTCTCCCCCCTCCCCTAGGGGACCGTTGCCTTCCCTCCTTTTAGAGGGGGTAGTTCAGTGTTTATGGACTTTGTCCTCCGGGTGTCCCGGCGGTTTCGTCTCTGTCTAGATGGGTTGGCCACCGGTCAACAGAGTAGGATCCCGGTGCACCCTATTTTATATTCACCTATCACACTTTTATTATGTTATACGAAACCCTCCGGGTTCGGTTGGCGGTTCTTATCTACAGTTCCGCCCCCCTATTAATTTATAACAGTTCCTATGATTATATATGATTATATATGACAGATCACTATCCCGGAGTTCCTATATGTATTGGTTTATGGATATACTTTTATTTCCCGGCCCGGGGCTTAACCTCGCTCCGGGAAATCAGACACCATGTGTCTTAATTCTTTGTTGCATCCTGTTTTATGATCCCGGCTCGACCGGAATGGATAGCTATACTCTAGTCTTAAGTTAGACTTATGTTTAGGCCCGGGTCCTCCGGACCCGCCCCTACTTGAGAGTATTACAGTTAAGCTCTAGTCTTAAGTTAGACTTATGTTAGTCCCGGGTCCTCCGGACCCGCCCCTACTTAAGAGAATTACAGTTTCTCATATACTATTCTTTTTATAGATGGTGCATTGTCAGACGACGGCCTGTGCGGCTGTTCTTCATCAGCCTTGTGGCCATACCGTATGTAGGTCTCACGCCCTCTGCGGAGTTCAGCTGGAGGACATCGTGGTCTGGCACCCTGATAACTGTATGGTCTGTTTTGACCTCATCACCACCCTCGGATCTGATTCGGTGAGTCCCGTTGGCTATGTTGCCTTTCTAATTATTTTACCTTTTTTGGTATACATACACCATTTAGTAAGACTTCTATGGTCTTGAAGGACCGCCGGGAATCTTCCTTTTTGTAATTCCCACTATTATTTCAGGCATCCCCGGAGCAGAAGACTGCGGCTCGGGCCACACTGAAAGTGTGGGTTGGGGGATTTGCCCGAAACGTGAAATCCAAACAGCCTTACGTCCTATCTGAAGACTACTGTGCCATGATCTACCCTAACGCCAAGTCTTCAGCCGCTGTGGCTAGGCATGTTGCGGCACCCATCATTGCCGACATTGATGCCACCATAGCGGGATTCATCGACCAGGAACAAGATCCGTTGGATGCCCCCGGAGATCTGGAAGACAATGTGGCTGCCATGAACTTAGACGTTGAACCCATGTTGTTGGACGATCCGGATGCAGGTAGGGTGGTAAGTGAGGCAGGTGTTACCGGCGCTGAGATTCCTATCCTCAGCCCCGCTCTTTCTTCTTCATCTGATCTCTCTTCTTTCCATGGTTTTTCTGGGGACCGTGATTCGTCTCATCGATCACACCCGGTTCCCCCCAAAGATAAGTCTACATCGAGAACTTTGCCAAAAGCTCGTAAGCCCCACAAGGCTTCCCATAGTTCCAAGTCTAATACAAACCCGTCATCTAAGGCTTCCGGCTCCTCCTCTAAGTCTCACGACCCGGGAGTACAACCCGCCACTTCTGCTCCTAGCCCGGGCCTTTCCGAATCAGCCATGCTTCGCATCGTGTCGGAGATGCAATCTAAGATTGTGTCGGAAATGCAGGCCAAGATGGACACGATGTTCTCTAACATTGGTCAGAGACTTGGAGCATTAGAACAAGGTGCTCCGGAGCGAGTTCAAAGCTCTCTCATCCCGGATGCCTCTAAGCTTCCGCCGTTTACCAAGAATAACCCTTGGCGCATGGCTCTTCATTCCCCATTCTCAGATGGGATGTTAACATTGGAAGGTCTTGGTACTCGTCCTCTAGAGGATTTTGAATTCTTTCTTCCTGGTCTCGCATTTCCATTTCATGGTTATGCCAGGCTTACCGAGGATGCTCTGGTTCGGCTGGATAAGGTCCCCAAAGAGACTGTCATTTTCCCGAAAGAACAAGCCCAATCTGTTTGGGCTAGGTTTCTGAATGATATTGGTTGCACCAATACCATGTTGACGCCTTATAAGAGTTCTTTCACAATGTTCTTAATGGACAAGAACACCGTGACTCCATGCGTCAATAAGGTTGCAGAGCTTGCTTTCCAATATGCTCTGGAGGAGAAGCCCTTGCCTCCCATCCGAGAGGTGGATCCGATCTCCCTCCTTCTTCCTTCAGGCATTGAGTGTTGGGACAATGTCCATACCACTTTTACTTCTGGCAAGCTAACAGCGGACTGTGCTTCAGTTATGTTTAGTGAACGGCTTCCCCGTCTCCCGGAATCTCTTATTAAACAGGAGTATGATTCCCGCCTACGTGTTGGTCGAACTTTGAACTTGGCCACATCTACGGAGTCGATAGCCTTAACTTATGATACTGAGAGTATCTTTAAGTCTCTCAATAAGGCTACTTTGCAGTCGTTATATTTCGATCTATATGACTTTGCTATTGCCAAACGTAGGTGCTGTAAACACGTCCTGGCTGAGGCGACTATTAGGCACGAGCCTAATAAACTTATCCGGTCCTCTTGCTGGGGTTCAAATCTCTTCCCTGAGGATCTTGTGGAGGAAGTCTTGGCAGAGGCTACTAGAGTCAATCAGAGCCTTAAAGCCCGTTGGGGTTTGACTCCTAAGCGGAAATATGACCCCGCAAATTACCAAGCCCGGGGTAGGAAGAAGCTCCGCCCGTATACCTCCACCCAGTTCCAGCAACAGCAGAGTAGTTCGTCTGTTTTCCGTCAGCCTCTTCCTCCATCTCCTGCTGCTCCTGCACAGCCTTCCACCTCTCAGGCTCCTTCATCGGACGACTATGTCACCGTTCTGCTCCCTAAGAGCCAGCTTCCCGGTGCCTCCACCACCTCTCCAGCCTTTAACCAGTCTTATGAGGCTCAAGGCTCTTCCAGAGTTATAACAGAGGTAGAGGCTACCACCGTGGTTCAAACCAGAACAGAGGTAGAGGCAGATTCTTTCGCAAGGGAAAGAACTTCCGAGGCGGACGTGGAGGCAACTCCTCAAGCCAATACTGAGGTGCAGCGGGTAAGGGGGAGGCTTTATGCCTTCCGCAACAAATGGAGGTTCAGTCCCTGGGCTTTCAGTATCATCTCCAAGGGACTGGGGTGGAGTTGGATTCAAGGACCTCCACCTCCGAACAGATTTCATCAACATTCCACTCCGGACCTAGTCAAATTTGTCCAGGACCTGTTACAAAAGAACGCCATACAAGAAACGAAACACCTGAAGTTTCAGGGTCGGCTGTTCAGTGTCCCGAAGAAGGATTCGGACAAGAGAAGAGTGATTCTAGACCTATCCCTTCTCAACTTGTCCATTCAATGCGACAAGTTTCGAATGCTTACCGTCTCGCAGGTGCGGACCTTACTTCCCCGTGGGGCCGTCACCACCTCTATCGATCTTACAGACGCCTATTATCACGTCCCGATAGCGAGACACTTCCGTCCGTATCTAGGCTTCCACCTAGGGGACAAAAGTTACTCCTTCAAGGTGATGCCTTTCGGGCTCAACATCGCCCCAAGGATCTTCACAAAGTTGGCAGAAGTCGCTGTTCAGGAACTCAGAAATCAAGGGATTCAAGTAGTAGCCTATCTGGACGACTGGCTCATTTGGTCAGACACCTTCCAAAATTGCCTAAAAGCCACTCACAGAGTCATCCAATACCTTCAATCTCTAGGCTTCCAGATCAACTTCAAGAAGTCCCGTCTTCTTCCGAAATCAAAGTTCCAATGGCTCGGCCTGCAATGGGATCTTATATCTCATACTCTGTGTCTTCCCAAACCCAAGAGGTTAGAGATTGCAAGGAACACCAAACGCTTTCTCAAAGACAAAGTAAGTTCCAGACGACTCCAAGAGAGGATCCTAGGGTCCCTTCAATTTGCCTCAGTGACGGATCTACTTCTGAAGGCAAAATTGAAAGATATCAATCGTGTCTGGCGTTCGAGGGCGAACCGGAAGCTCCGGGACAGGAAAGTCCGCCTTCCTCCCATTCTCCGGGAAAGACTTCTACCTTGGACAAGGGCCATCAATCTGTCAAAGTCAGTTCCCCTTCGATTTCCACCTCCGAAGTTAATCATTCACACGGACGCATCCCTATCAGGTTGGGGAGGCTATTCTCAGCTCAGGAAAGTTCAAGGTCTTTGGTCTCCCTTATTCCGCCAATTTCACATCAATGTGCTGGAGGCCATGGCAGTTCTTCTAACCCTGAAACGTCTCGCTCCACCCAAGAGACAACACCTTCGTCTGGTTCTCGACAGCGAAGTGGTGGTCCGCTGCCTCAACAGAGGCGGATCAAAATCAGGGCCTCTGAACCATGTTCTAGTAGCCATATTCTCCCTAGCAGCCTCGAACCGTTGGCATCTTTCAGCTGTCCACCTGGCGGGAGTCCGGAACGTAGTGGCAGACGCCTTGTCCCGGACCTCCCCTCTAGAATCGGAATGGTCACTCGACCTAAAGTCATTCCGGTGGATTCTCTCTCGGGTTCCGGGTCTCCAAGTGGACCTCTTCGCCACGGAGTCCAACCACAAATTGAGAGTATATGTGGCTCCCAATCTAGACCCTCAGGCCTACGCCACAGACGCCATGTCACAGAATTGGGACATCTGGGAAAGGATTTATCTCTTTCCCCCGGTGAATCTTTTACTGAAAGTCCTAGACAAACTGAGATCCTTCAAGGGACGAGTAGCCTTGGTCGCACCCAACTGGCCCAAGAGCAATTGGTACCCTCTCCTGCGAGAGTTGAGACTACATCCTCACCCGATACCCAATCCGGTTCTGTCTCAGATAGTACAAACACGCGTTGTGTACGCTTTCTCAAACATTCAGAGCGCCCTAACTTTATGGACTTCATGAAATTTGCGGCCATGCATGGTGCCAATATCGATCCTCAAAACACCCTGTTCCTAGAATCAGATAAACGGGATTCCACCATCCGCCAATATGATTCTGCGGTTAAAAAGTTGGCTAAATTTTTGATAGACTCAGACGTACACTGTATGAACTTGAACCTTACAGTCACTTTCTTTAGAACTTTATTAGAATCAGGTCTGGCAGCCAATACTATCACCACTATTAAATCTGCTTTGAAAAAGATCTTCCTAGTGGGTTTTAACATAGACTTAACCGACTCTTTGTTAGCTTCAATTCCGAAAGCCTGTGCCAGACTGAAACCGGTTACTCGTCCTACCCCGGTTACCTGGTTCCTTAATGATGTACTCAAATTGGCTTCTGATACCATTAACAGTTCTTGTGATTACATTCCCCTTCTCAGGAAAACACTTTTCCTGGTGAGTTTGGCTTCCGGGGCAAGAATTTCTGAACTGGCAGCTTTGTCAAGAGACCTGGGTCATATTGAGTTCCTTCCTTCGGGAGAGGTCCTTCTTTCACCTAACAAATTCTTTTTAGCTAAGAACGAAGACCCTCAGAACAGATGGTCCTCCTGGAAAATTGTTCCCCTCACGCAAGATCCGTCTCTGTGCCCTGTTACTACTCTTAGGTCTTATTTATCCCGGACCTCCTCTAACTCCTCGGGGCCTCTATTCGTTAGAGAACAAGGCGGTACCATTACCATTAAAGGGATCAGGCAACAAATCTTGTATTTTATTAAACAAGCTAGCCCTGACTCTTTTCCTCTTGCACATGATATCAGAGCGGTTGCTACTTCGGTGAACTTTTTTCACCACATGAATTTTACGGATCTTTCCAGGTATACAGGGTGGAAGTCACCCTCAGTGTTCAAGAAACACTACCTTAAACATTTGGAAGCCCTTAAATTTCCTACAGTAGCTGCAGGGAGCGTAGTTACCCCCAGGTAACTCATATGTTAATTCCTTGTTATTTTACCTCTCCCCCTTACCTGCCTCATTTATACCCTATTTGTATTCGTTGGTTTCGCACCTGATTACTATTATTATATTTGTAAATTTTTGACTCCTGAGTATCTGTATATATCATCACTCACGGCATTATTATACCTTACCTTTTTTGGTCAATTGTTCTACCAAGTGGATTTATGTTCTTTTTAAGATACCCTTATAGCTGTTTTTGGCACTCATCTCTGATTAAAGCAACTTGTATTTCCCTTATGTTTATGTTTTTCCTTTATTTTGCAAGTTTGGTGACATTTCTCTTGTATATATTCACTGGCCGGCACAGGTTCAAGCCCAGAAAAGGGATTTTGACGTAGGAAAAATCTATTTCTGGGCGAGGGACCTGTGCCGCCCAGTGAACCCTCCCAGCTCCTCTCCCTTGGAGTCCCCAAACTTTGGGTGCTAAGGAGTTGGGTTCTGAGCGGATGCAGAGTTGCTGGTGCCGAGTGAGGTTGAACGGCTCTCCTCTATTGGGGTCTTTGTCGTGGATGAATCTAAATAGTGCGGGACCTCTGGATTATACGCCCAATTTTATACCGACACCAATAGGTGAGCGAGCTAGTTAACCTAGCACTCCTTTACATTTTTTCTCTGGTATATTTAGCAGTAAATTACCTAAGAATAAGTGCTAATAGGAGCTTATTCACTGGGCGGCACAGGTCCCTCGCCCAGAAATAGATTTTTCCTACGTCAAAATCCCTTTTTTCAGGAAACATCATTGCCTCCTAGAAAATTGCCACTATTTAAATAGTTAATAGTTTGTGTTTTTAAGAAAACATTTATGTACTTTTACTTTAAATTTGGTGTGTGTTTTAACAATCAAGTGTTGTTGACTTCTTTTTTATTTACTTTTGGCTGTGATCAGATCAGCTGATGTCTAGCTGCCGCTCTCAAAAATATGCGCTTACCAATAGCCTACAGTAGCAAAGTATTGTTTATACTATTTCTCAACTTATTCAAAATATCTATACAGTCAATACTACATTATCACTAATGTGCTATAGACTATCATATTTTCCATTTAGTAAATTTAAAACTCTCTCTCTCTCTCTCTCTCTCTCTCTCTCTCTCTCTCTCTCTCTCTCTCTCTCTCTCTCTCTCGACTACCTTTCGCTCTCTCATTTCTTACCTCTCTCTATCTCTCTAACAAATGAAATCTTTGTTTCTTCACAAAGTTTCAGTTATATTAAAAATCAATCATGATTCAAATTCTTACTTTCTCTAATCTTGCACCATCTCTGTCACATCGAACGTTACAGCTGTAACGCAATTGTTCGATGACTTCAAATACTGGCCTAGTACTTTCTTCCCTTTTTTGCAGATAGTTTCCTAATTAAGGTAGGTACAAGTTGACTTATAACTGAAGTTAAGAAAAGTATATTGGAAATGAAATGAACAATTATCCTTCGTAACAGTTTAAAATTATTGTAAATTTCATACTGCCAATAGTGGCAGTTTGCTATTGTTGATTAAACACAAACAAAATGGTTTTCCTGTTATGCGACGGATTCAGGATTTATATGGATACGGTAAATAAAATTTTGTAAAAACAAAATATTTACTAAATGCTGTTAATATCATCAGTTATCAGCTTCATCGTTTGTGTTAAATGCGTTCGTTTGTTCATTACAATGAACGATGGAGTGTACAGTAAAGAAACAGAAGGTTTCCGATTTAGGTGGTGTGTTTAGGAAAAACATTATATAATCCCATTAATTTCATTTTTTCGAGGTTCTAAGAAAAATTAAGTAAAACAACGCTGGTAATAACAAAATCATCATATAATCAATACTTGATATGATACCTGTCGCTCCAAAAGCTAACCTAAACACAGATATGTAAATGCGTTTGTTTCTTCGTTATGATCAGAGATGAACGTAACCAATACAATGGTTTCCTTTTTTTTTATTGTGCTTTTTTTGGCGTGTTTAGGAAACAAATGATATAAAATCTTCTTTATTTCATTAATTTTGGATTTTCATTGATACAATAATAGCTAGTCAATACAATTATGGTTTTGCTATTCACCAGTTGTCTTATACAATAGATATGACTTAAACTTATTAAAATTTGTCATAATTTTTGGTCATGTTATAAGGGGAAATGTACGGTATTTACACCCATCCCGGTTGTAATTTTAACATTTTTCAGGTTATTAAAACTAAAACATTTTAATTTTTTTATTTAATTATAAGAACAATTTAATGTTATAAAAAATAGTTTAGTACATAGAAAGTATTGAAAATGGATAGTGAACAAGTTGCTGTTTGCCATGGCCCTAATGGAATTATTTCTGTTGTTTCGAAATATGCGATTTTCCATCGATACTATGCCATTGATCGACCGAATTTTCTTGTAATTCGGAACCCTACTGTGTGTGTGTGTGTATATATATATATATATATATATATATATATATATATATATATATGTATGTGTGTGTGTGTGTGTGCGTGCGTATTATCAAACATGGAATCTTCATCCCATCTAATGATTTCAAAGTTTAGCCATTTAAAATGATATCTTAGCTTAAAGTTATAATAAGTACATTAATAGTTTGAAAAAAATACTTGTGTGCATTTGTTTCATATGCTTGTATCGATGGGCCAACACAATTCTTGTATCGATGGGCCAACACAATTCTTGTTGATAGTTTTCAATGATAAGAAAAAAATTAGACTTTGCAAGTGAGGATTGACAGATAGTGATAATGTAAGTGAAATCGTGAAAGTTGAAAGTAATTTTGGCCTTTAATCATTAGTATGCAGGAAAAATTGTTAGGTATTTATCTTTATTTGCAACAGTACCCTGGAGTTTTGTATTTAAACTTTTTTTGACTACCTTTTGCTTCCCCAGTGTCTGTATTAGCTGAAAAATATGCAAGTCAAGGAATCAGTACTCCAGCTAATTGTTTGTGGATGCATTACTTTAAGGAGGAACAGTTCCCAGAAGCCAAAGAGGTAATATCTAAAGTTTAATTTTAATATTTTTTTTCAAATTAATTTATTCTGTCTTATTTAATGAGAAAGATTTTGGAAACCATTAAAGGTTTTTTTTTCCTGTAAATAGCATAATTTTCTTTGGGTTCATAAATTTTAAATGTAATAGAGTGGAATTCTTTTTTAAAGTTTACTGTTTGCTTGACTATTTAAGACACCGATGATAATTGACAGGTATATGAGAAGTATCTTGCAAAATCCGAAGAGAATTTGATGTTTGCTTCAATCACCCAAAGAGCCCGGGATACTAACAGTGTAAATTTATTGCCACCTCTACTGGAAGTCTTGAATAATCGACCCACTACTCCACCTGCTGCTAAAGGAATTGTTTACAGTTGTTGGGTTGATGTTCTAAGTAAGTAATGTATACTATTGCCGTATTGGAATAACTGATGAAGGTGATAAGATAGTAGTACCTCAATGGAATATGATGTCTTATGATACTGAGGAAGAAATATTCTTTCAAATTAATAGAAATATTTTTCAATAGCTGCTAGTGGGAAATATGATGAAGCATTGGGTGTAATTGAAGGCAGTTTGAAGTCTATCGGTCTACAGGAATACAACACATCAGCTCTAAATAGGTTGAAGGAAAAGCTGGCTTCATCTAGTAAAACATTCCCATATACAATTCCCAAAAAGGTAAGGTTGAATTCCTTTCCCGTTTTGTTGAAATAAACTGGTTAATGTTATAACTCAATTTAAGAGCATGCAAGAAATTATTTTGAGATTTTGTAATAAAGCAAGCTATTAGGAGTTCAACAAGGGTCATTCAGAAGAAAACACCTGTTGGCGAATTTGCATTCAGGTTTTGGAATTGAAATCTTTTAGTGAAAGTAAAGTCAGTGAGATGATCTAATGCAGATAATTGTTTTAAAGACTGCAAAATATATAGGAAAAAGGCCTATTTATTTTACTGAATATTTAAAAGACCATATTAATAAAACAATAGAATGTATATTTTTATTGGTATAAGTCAAAAAGTATCTCTGTTACTAGAACTAGTTTGGCTTTATTTTGTTAAATGTTCACTTTTCCTTGATATGAAAAGGGGAGCAACTCTGCCTCATTGAAACTCATTTTGAGGTCATTTCAAATATATTTACTTTGTTTTTCCAATGATTTTATCATTTAAAAATTTTCCAATGATTTTCATATTTTTTCAATATATTTTTTCAAGCATATAGGCAATGTTTGTAAAGATTGCCACTATTCATATATGTTTTGAAAATTTAGCAAATTCCTTCTCCTATTTTTTAGAATAGAATTCCCTATCTTTTCATATATAAATGGAAAATATTCCTCCATGAAAATAAATAGCTTTGATTTTTCCTTGAAAATTCCATGTCTCTAGATACCAGCTGACTTTTTTTTTTTTTTTTTTTTTTTTTTTTTTTTTTTTTTTTAGAAATCATTTGATTAACTTGATTAGAGGTTAGTTTGAGATTTTAGGAGTTAATTATACCTCACCACTAGGGATCATAAGGGCATTATCTTTGTATGTCAGGTGTATTTGTCAGGCAATGGTAAGCACCACCTCTCTAATTTAGAAATATATACACGTACTAAATGCCTACACATGAGTAAGATATTGCTAGCATAATATATTCTTGTCTGCTGACTTTTTGGGCAAATTTTAATCTTAGGCATACTTAGCTGTTGTCTGTGAGACTTCATAGACTTTTACAGCTCAAATATAACAATAAGATTATAATTATATAAATGGGCTGACAAAGAAATTCTGACTTCCATTTTTTTTTTTTTTTTTTTTTAAAGCTTTAAACAATGTACTTTAGTATGTTTGTTCTTTTAGTGGTAATTTCCCCTAATATATTATTACCACATAGTGGTGAGCCCCTTCCCTCAAATCATGAAATATATATGCCTTATATACCAAATGTACATACACGAGTAAGACATTACTAGCATACTTTCATGTATTCATGTGTATTTTCTGTGAAAATTTTACACTGTAGGTATATTTGGTTAATGCCTGACACTCTCTGCATCGTTCAGTATAACTATTAACATGGGAATTTTAAATATATGAACGAACGAACAAAGAAATTTGATAGATATTACTTAGAGAAATGCAGCGTACGTTTCTTCAAGACATGATTGAAAGAAACTACAGTAATACCTCGTCATATGAGTATAATTCTTTCCTGGACTGAGCTCGTATGTCATTTTGCTCGTATCGCAAGACATTTTTTCCCATATAAAATAACAGAAAAATTTATTCTGTTCCTGCCCTCTAAAAACACCCAAATCTTTGAAAATAACTATAAAAAAACATGTTTTTAATGCTATACTGCATAGTATAAACATACTTTACATATACTCACAAAGTTGTATTACCTTTGAGACAGACGATAGCGGCTAACGGAGGTGTATTGGGAGGAAGGAGGGAGGTAGGAAGGCAAGGAGAGAAAATTGTATGGGATCCTATTTAGTGTTCGTTACACATAACATAATACTTACACTTTAATAGTTCCGTCACTAAATACAACCCAACGCTATTCATAGAGGATATTACTTTCGGTGAAGCTGAAAAACGAGCTATTATTTTTTTAGCGAGGGTTAACCACACACCGGCTAGTTTGTGGGGTGGGTGGGTATCGTAGCTACCCCGCTCACTGAGACACCTGGGCTGTGAACCCACTTTGCTCTTGGCTTGAGTAGAGAACGGATGTTACCGCTCTTTCCCCTCACCAACTATTGACTTGCCATTACTAACTAATCGCTTTTGTTGCTTTTTCTTTTTAGTGTTTGCTTTTGCTCTCTTTTTGGCCGTCTTCATTCGAACCTACCCAGGACCTGAGGGCCGTTCCTACGAGACTTTCATGTCGTCTGTTGATACAGACCCACATATATTATGTCCTGCCTGGCGGGGCTGGCATTGTGACCAGGACAACACCTGCTCTGAATGCCAGGAGTGGTCTGCCTCCCAGTGGAAGAAGTTTAGGCATTTGGCATAAGAAATTTAAAAGGGATTCTTCGCCTTTGGGAACTTCCATGAAGTTGAAGAAAACCAAGGCTGCTTTTTCCATCCCCCGTCCTCCCCCTAAAGCTCCTGTTCAGTCAGTTTCCCCCTGGGGAACCGTCGAACAGGAGCGTAGACCAATTAACCCCAGGTCAACCTCAGTTCTCGAGGGATGGTGTTGCTTTCACTAGTAAAGTGGCCCTGCCCCTACCCCCCCGAGTGAGACCTGTTCCTTTTCTGATGTGTTTAGGGCATGGGCGTCTCTTGGTTTGACTGGCCCCCTTCGAAGAAGGCACTTTCTGAACTAATTCAACTCTGTGCAGAGAGGAAGTGGACACCGACCTCCTCTGAGGTGGATCCCTTATCGTTGCTGAGTGTGGACTTGCGTGATCACGATGGGTCATCTGCTTGGTCTGCTGACGATTCCTACCCCGCCCCTTCTGCCGCTACTATAGCCATTGCTGAATACTGCGCTTCCTCTATTACTCAGCCTACTCTTCTATTTGGGACGGAGCAAAGTCCGAGGCAGGTCTCTCCTGTGGGTGGGCATTTCTTTCGTCCTAGAGTGAGATCCCACCCCCTCCCCCCCTAGCGACCCTAATCCGGAGGTTTTCCTGCTGCGCAGTCTTCCCCTCCAGAAGATCCTCACCATCTTTGTTGAGTTCGCAGAGTGTGTGATCCTCCTCGTCGCTTCTGACGTTCTCCTTCACCTCCAGCTAAGAAATGTCTTTGGCTCTCCTTCGCCCGACGGAAGATCCCCTCGGAGGATTGTCACTCTCCTAGAGATCGTCTTCATGACGAATCTTGACATCCTTATGGTTCCTGGACCTCGCTGACCTTATCGGACTCTCCCCAGATTTGTTGTTCGCCAGCCTTGCGCCGTTTGCCTTTCCACCATCACTCCAATGTCTCGCCACCTGATAGCTAAAAGTAGTTTGCCATCTACCATAGAATCTCCAGATTCTCCGACTGCTCGTCGAGCTCGTGCAGTTCCTAGTTTGCTAACTAAACAGTCCTTCAGCTCCTCTTAACACACCTGTGAATTGTTAACTACCGGCTGTACGTTATTCACTGGCTTCTCGCCGACCCCCAATGGTTCACCATTTGTCAGCTTCCCGTTGATCGCTAGCTGCTTGTCATTCTTCGGCAGCTCATTGTTCACCAATGACTCGCCGATTTCCTACTAATAAGCGTTTGGTAGTTACCTGTCATTCTCCTGTGGCTCGCAGTTTGCCAGCCACCATGCACCGATCACCAGCAGCTTGTTGCTCTTCAGCCTTGCCTAGGTCTCCTGTGACTTGCTGCTTGCCAGTCTCTAGGTGTTCGCCAACCAGCTGTCATTCGATAAAATGCCATCATTTACCAGACTGTAGGCGATCTCCTTTAGATCGGAGACAGACGTCCAGACATTCTGCTTCTTGAGCTTTTCATTGCTCGTCGGTGCATCGGCTCTTGCCAACCCGTTGTTCGTCAGCGCCTCGTAGAGGGTTTTCCTCTCGTTTTCTGGCGTTCTGGCCTGCAAGTGCCAGCCATCAGATCCAGATCGCCTTTCGCCCGTAAAAAGTAAGTTTGTTTCCCACAGATCTTCCCGCGATCACTACTGTCCAAGAACATCTTGCCGGAATGACGACTCCCGACGATCTCCTCTTCGGGAAGAACCTACTTTTAGGGAACCCAAGGACCCCAAACAGGCAAGCTGCCCTGTTCCGTTATCTTGTAAGGGGGAACCTTCAAAGCCGCAGCCATAAGAATGTCTTGCCTTTTCAGAAACCCTCAGCTTTGATCCTCTCAGGACACCTTTTGACCTGCACCACAGTGGGCATAGAACCATGGTTCAACGTCCTGGTTATAGCAGTCCACCAGACTTTCATGGGAGGCGTTTCACCTCTTCGACCTACCAGTACTCCTAGGATTCCGCTGGTAACGTCACCCTCTCCTCCAGTTGACCCTAGGCGTAATTCCACGCTTCCTCCTTCTCAAGAACCCTTAGCACCTTCTATCTCTTGCCAGAAGAGGAAACACGGAGTAGCTGAAAAGCAGGACTAATCCTGGATCAAGCTGACACCGGTACGGACTTCGAAGTGGAGGGTCAGCATTGTTGTTCCCTCCCCGCGAGTAGGCTCACACTTTCATCTCGCAAGCCAAGAGTCTCGCCCTCCTATAGAAGAGTCGTTGGTGAGTGCTTTCCACTCCTCTGCTATTGGGTTGGTTCCACCGGAACAGCAACAAGTCTCCAAACCCATACGAGAGAACATCTCTCCCGTAGCAGGAGACACGAATGGATGATTACTTAAGATTTTTACTCCTTGAGGAATTCTTTCCTCCTTGGAATGAGTTAAGGTCACCAAGGGTATAAAGACCTTCCCAGGAAGGTCCTAAATGACCATGCCCGAACACTGCAGGAGTATCAGCAAGTGACACCCATCATGCAAGGGATGACCTAGTCCCACCCCGAGATGATGTCTCGTGGGTGGATGACTTCGATAAAATGACAACCATTTTCCTAGAGGTACTAGTTCAAAGCTATCGTAGGCAGGGCAGGAGTCAGAACACACCTTCTGACAGGTCTTGGCCTGCATGAGGACCATTAATAGTTTATCTGACCTAACGGTGGCTCATCAAGAGGGCGAAGACACAGTCTTGGACCATGTCTACGGCACTCAGAAACCCCCCCCCCCCCCCCAAGACCAGTGCAGCCTTGCCCTAGTCTAAGGGTCTGATGAATGCCGGTTGGAAGGCGATCTCGCAGATCACCGGTTCCTCCAGCTTCCTCCGGACAAGCTCATCCACTAAACTTCATCCGTGTTAAATAAGCCTCTTCCAGCACTGCCTCTACACCACTCTAGAGGCTCTGACCAGGGCAATCTCCCTCGAGAGAGGCTCAGGTCTTCAGGTTTTGTTCTTGGCTTCTGAGGTCCTCAACCAGGAGAAGGTGGCGAAATACGCCATTCAGTCTACTTCGTTGTTGGATCTCTGGTTGGGATCATTGGGACACCTCATGAGGTCCAAGGAGAACTTGAGAAATGCGATGGAGACCTTTCTATTTTCGGGAACTCAAACCATCGAGTTCCTTTCCCATCAAGTTGTGAACTTGTGGTCAAACAGTCCTGTGGCGAAGAAACTCAATAAAAGAAAAGTTCCATCATCAGGTTCCACAGAACGAGATTACAAAACTGAGGAACTCAACTCTGGATGGTTCTTCCTTATTCAGACAGGAAAACGTCGAATGGGCCGCGGAGAGATGGAGGAAGACCAACCAGGATTTCCTTCTTCACAGGGAGTTGACATCTAGTCCCTATAAACCACCTTCTTTGCAGAAGAAACAACAACGGTCAAAACCAATGACAAACAGGAGAGCACGTGCAACAGCTAATACAAAGGTGTCCAAGAAGCCCTTTCCACCCAAAGAGTGGAAGGGTCCAAGTCCTCACGTGGAGGGAAGAATTCTAGAAGGGGTGGCCGAGACAATCCTCCCACTTGTCCACCAGTGGGGAGATTTCTGCATTGCCGCTGGCAGAGGTGGCTGCAGCTCGGGGCTGAACCCTGGACAGTTTTCATGATTCATTCAGGGTGTCTCTCCCTCCACTGACCAAGGCTTCAGTTCCATTGAGCTCCTATAAAAAAGGATCTGCAAAGCAGCTGGCCCTTTTGGGCCAAAGTCCAGACCATTTTTAAGAAGGGCGGTCTTCAAGAGGTCCTGGATGACTCCCTAGGCTTCTTCAGTCTACTCTTTCCTATTAAAAGGCATCTTGAAGCTGGAGACTAGTCTTCTATCTCTCAGCTCTGAACAAGTATGTCAAACAAACTCTGTTCAGCATGGAGAGAGCATACTTGGTCATACAAGCGGTTATTGGGTCCTTTGATTGGCCAGACAGTACTCCATTGGATCCTTCTCTCTGGTTACGCTTATTTTCCCTTTGCCTGCACATACACCGAATAGTCTGGCCCATTCTTTACTTATTCTCCTCTGTCCTCATAAACCAAACAACACTGAGATTACCAACAATTATTTTCCGCTCAAGGGGTTAACTACTGTATGGTAATTGTTCATTGGCTACTTTCCTCTTGGTAAGGGTAGAAGCGACTTTTTAGCTATGGATAGCAGCTCATCTATGAGAAGGACACTCCAAAATCAAACCATTGTTCTCTAGTCTTGCGTAGTGCCATAGCCTCTCTACCATGGTCTTCCATTGTCTTGGGTTAGAGTTCTCTTGCGTGAGGGTACACTCAGGCATACTTTTCTATCTTATTTCTATTCCTTTAGTGTTTTTTTTTTTTTTTTTTTTTTTTTTTGAAGTTCTTATTCTGCATAAATGAAAGATTGGTTTTGGCGCTATTACTGTTCATGAAATATTTTATTATACTTGTTAATTACATCTCTTGTAGTCTATTTATTTCCTTTCCTCGATTGGCTATTTTCCTTGTTAGGGCCCTTGGGCTTATAGCAAACTGCTTTTCGAACTAGGGATGTAGCTTAGCAAGTAATGGTAATAATAATAATAATAATGCACTGGACTTGAAGGATGCATGCCTCCAGATCCCAATCCATCCTTCTTCAAGGAAATATCTAAGGATCATCCTAGACAACAGAAAATACCAGTTCAAGGTCCTCTGGTTCGGTCTTTCCAGAGCACCTCAGGTCTTCATGAGAGTTTTTGCCCTAGTGTCATCCTGGGCTCACAGAATTGGCATCCGTCTCCTACGATATCTGAACGACTGGCTGATTCTAGCAGACCCTGTGGTAATCCTTCTTCAATACGGAGACAAAAGTCTGAGGCTGTGCCAAGCTCTGGGGATTATGGTAAACCTCGAGAAGTCACCATTGCTTCCCTCTCAACACCTGGTATACTTAGGTTTGATCATAGACACCAATCAAGAGAAAGTCTTCCCATCAGACGATAAGGTAGTGAGGCTGAGGAAGGTAGCAAGACCATTCTTCATAAGAGAAGAACTCCGAGTCCAGAGGTGGTTGTGTCTCCTCAGGCACCTAGCATCCTTGGTTCGTCTGGTTCCCAATGGTCGCCTCAGGATCCTATCTCTCCAGTGGCAGCTAAAGTAGAGTTGGAATCAGTCCAACAATTCCCTGGATGTTCTAGTTCCTATAGGACTAGTAGAACAGACGGACCTTGGATGGTGGGTGCCAGACGAGAATCTGTGCAGGGTGTCGACCTTTTCATACCCCCCCCCCCCCCCCCTTCCCCAAGGCCTTGATGCTCTTTTCAGATGCCTCAAAAGAAGGGGTGCCTCATGTGCTGCAGCACACAACCTCAGGCCTATGGTCAGAGTCTGAAGGGTACCGGCACATAAATCTTCTAGAGCTGAAGGCAGCCTTCTTGGCCCTTCAACAGTTCCTGGCGGGTCACTTAGTGGTGTTGATGAGCGACAACACTGCGGTAGTGGCTTATATCAACATACAAGGCGGTACCATTTTGCAGCCTCTATTCCATCTGGTAGTAGAGATACTGAGATCGTCGGAAGACAACTTGGTGACCCTATCAGCACGCTTCATTCCAAGCAAAAGGAATGTGCTTGCAGACAACCTCAGCAGAGTGACTCGGGTAATGGACTCCGAGTGTTCTTTGAATCATCTAGTAGTCAACAAAGTCCTAACTTTTTGGGGTTCCCCAACTGTGGACCTGGTTGTGAAGTCCTTGAATTTCAGACTCCCGCTTTATTGCTCCCCAGTCCCAGATCCCCAGACTTTCTGGTAAGATGCATTCCAACAGGGGTGGGACAACATCGACGTTTACACCCTTCTCCCGTTCTGTCTGTTGACAAGAGTAGCCAACAAGACCAGAATATCCGTCAATCTCTCAATGACTCATAGCTCCGCTATTGCATAACGCTGAATGGTTCCCGGACCTTCTGCAGCTCCTAACAGAGCTCCAAAGAGAACTTCCTCCATGAAATGATCTACTCAAACAGCCACATGCGAACATCTTCCACAAGACTTCATACCTGGAGACTATTCAGCACCTCCTCACTCAGAGAGTGTTCTGTGGTTGGTGGTATGGAAGGGGTATCTCTCACCTCGATGCCACTACTCCAGCAATATCGGAGTTCCTTGTGCACCTAAGGAAGGAAATGCTCCTCTCTGTTTCGGCAGTAAAAGATTCCCACTCAGCCTTGAGTCTTGTCTTTAAGCTGAATGAAGTAGATATTTCGTCTTCGCTGGAAATTTTCTCCTCGTGAAGTTATGAGCATACCTGTCCTCAGTCGGAAGTTAGACCTTCTCCTTAGCATGGGATTTGGGTCCTTCAGTCTCTGAAGGGTCCCCCATACGAACTATTATGCCAGATTATAGATCGCCACCTCACTGTGAAGACGATGTTCTTACTCGCTCTGGCATACATAAAAATAATAAAAACTGTTCTTAGCTATGCTTTTCTACTCATCATGTATCTCACAAAAATTTACACAATAGTACCATAATAATGTACAGTACTATAGCAGTAAACAGCTATAAAAGTTAATAAACCTGCCACTTTTTTAAATTAGAAAATTACAGTATTTTATTATGGTATATCTTCCTTAATTTCAAAAAAGGGTTTGCAAATAGATTTGTTCTACTTTAAATTATATATCAAACTAAAAGTTACACAGTAGTATAATGATAATGAATTTTTGAAACAGATAAGAGTTAAAAACTTATAAAAAAAGCCCAGCCCCGGTTGTTTAGATTAAAGAACGCGGCCGGGGAAGGCAAGCAGGTAGGTACTTGGGTATCTACCCATGGCAACCCTGATTTCTAGTCAAAACAAGGCTCTTTCCATTTTTACTGCACTTTAGTAATTACTACCTAATCATGTTAGTCTCTCTTGAATATGTTTACATAGATTTTAAAGTTGGAATTAATTAGATAACTAACACGTTAAGTTTCGTAGTATTGCAAACTTGCTGAATCATTCTGAAATATAGTGTATTATAGGGGAATAGCTCAATTGTTTATCCAATTAATCTGTAGCATTTTCTTGTAAAGATAAATTTTCCAAGTTTACATTTTGTGTATCAATTTGAGTAGTATATTAAGTGTAAAATTAGGAGAATAAGTATTGTGTCTGTTCTTTCTAATTAACCTAATACAGTATGAAGATTTATTTCAAGTTAATTTTACCCTGTTTGTATATTTCTTCGCAGGAAGCAAAGAAGAATCGACAGTCTAGTAGTAGCAGTAGCAGTAGCAGCAGTGATAGTGAAGGAAAACCTTGAAGGTGACAGAGTAAGCAAGGTTACTATTGTCTCTGATACATTTGTTTAAAATGTTAATGAATTTTACGCTGCATATACTATGTTAATTTATCATTTTATAGTGTAAATATTTGATTAAGGCATTATTTACTTTTTTCTGTAGTGTCCACTTTGTAATTAGGGTAAGCAAACACTATCAAATGGATAGTATTGATTTTAAAATCCTGTATTGTAAATATTTGATTAATTAAAAATGTATCCATTGAAAGCCCTGCTTTTAATTTACATTTCTTGTATATTTTTTGGCAACCTGAAGATTGCCTGAAAACATAGACACAAGTTTCCTTATTTTTGTTCTATTAATGGTTCATAAAAGCTGAGAGATGAAAGGTATAGTTTTTAAATTTTCATCCATTATATCATGACATTCTCAGTTTTTATGAATAGAACTTACCTGGCAGTTATATATATATAGCTGAGTCTCTGACTGCGGCAGAATTTAATCGAAAATCGCGGCAACCGCCTTGTGGTGGTTGTGTGGTTAGATGGTTAACAACCCTTACAGGGTGGTACTTGGAATCATTCCCATATTCTGTTCCTCAGATTATCTCTGCCGGCCGGATCGACAACATCGTTGGTCCGCCTTTCAGAGTTTTTCGGATCGCTTTCCCTTCATCGTCTGTTTGGACTTCGTTTTTGGTGAAGTACACTGTGTTGGGATTTGGCAATCGTGTTGGTTTTGTTTTTTTTGTCTTTTTTCCTTTATTATCATGAGTGAGAAAATTCATTATCGTGTTTGTGCGAATGATATTTGCAAGGTGAGGTTGCCGAAACTTTCGGTTGACCCTCACACTATCTGTATGGGTTGCAGGGGGTTTGAATGTGCCTTAGATAATAAGTGCAAGGAATGCGAGGTTTTAAGTGATAATGATTGGTTAGCTATGCAGCGATATGTGCGCAAACTCGAGATTGATAGAGTTAGAAGAGCTAAATCAAAGTCAAAGTCTGCTAGTGAGCCTAGCTTAGATTTATCTATTGACCCTTTGCTTGTAACCCCTTTGGAAGGTAGTCCTTCCCCAAATGTAGTGACTCCTGCCCCTTCTACAGGACCTGTGCCTACGGATGACCCTGGGTATGCTAAATTAGCTGCTGAATTGGAGGCCATTAAAGCACAGTTGGAGGCCTTTAAAGGTAAGAGTGTTGGTGAAATTAGTGCTTGTGAAAGTGCAGTGGAGGTGGGGACTGATCGAATCTGTCATACCCCTAGGTCTAGACCTCTACCAAGCTCCCAGGACCAAGGGAGAAGGTACGTCGAAAGCCGAAAGGGGGTGAGAGGTGCTTATCCTCGGTCAGTCGTCGCCTCAGACAGTCCTGTTGCGATCTCCCAGGCTGCTCTTGACCGCCGTAGGAAAGGCGTGTCGGATATGTTTGTGTCTTTGCCTGATAGTTCTCCCAGACGTAATTGGCGTTACGAATCAAGACCAATGAAGAGAGGGTGGAACCGGGACGTGCAGTCTCGTTCTCCCTCTCCCGGTTCGAGTAGCAGAGACCCTGATCCTTCGGAAGACGATTTCGATGTTCCTGTTAAAAGGGCGAAACAGAGAGTCCTTAGCCCAGTTAATCCTGCTAGACTCCCTGCTTCTTCTGCCAGCGCTCCCAGTCAAGCCGTACGACAACTGCCGTCTTCGGCACCGCGAGAGCCAGCGGAGGTTGCTAAAGCTTTCATGGTTGTTATGCAGGAACAACTTTCATCGTTAGTTAAAGCTTTCAGCCACCCTTCTCAGTCCGTCAGACGTAAGGACGTCTCTTTGCCTGTTAAGAGATCTACTTCTAAGAGAGATTTTAGTATCTCTCCCAAGAAACCTCTGCGCACTTCGTCGGCCGTACGACAACGTGCACCCTCTTCATCGGCACGCTGCCAGGAATTTCCTTCCCCCCCCCTCCCGCCGCCAGGACGATACTGCCTCTCGTTCTCGGCGCCGTGACGATTCCGTTTCCCTTTCGAAACACCTGGACGTTACTGCCTCGTTTCTTAGGAAACAGGATGAATGCAGTCTGCATTTTCAAGGCGACGGCAGCCTGCATCTTCAGGACGCTTCCGTTTCTCGTCATCGTGACGATACTACCTCTCGTCATTGTGACGATACCGCTGCTCGTCATCGTGACGATACCGCCTCTCGCCGACTGGATGTTAGCGGCGCTCGGCGCCAGGATTCAAACAGCTCTCGCTGCCAGACTGCTGGCAGCCCAACTCTTCGGGATGTTATCCTTGAGCAGGACCTCGAAGATATTTCGGAAGAGGAAGAAAAACCTGCCGACTCTTCTAGCGATTACAAGGTTCTTTCTCGCTCTCTTTTGGAACTTTATGGGGAGGAATTTCAACCTTCGGCCCCTCGTTCTCCTCAGTCTCAATTTACCAGGAAGAAAGCTACTAAACCTTCGGCCTTCATCAAAATGAAACTTTCAATTTCGGCCAGGAAAGCTCTCGCTAAAGTGGTTGATTGGATGGAGGAACGGAGACAAGCTGTCAAGACCACCTTTTCTTTTCCACCGTCCCGGCTCGCTTCCAAGGCCGGTATGTGGTATGAGACAGGGGAACCTTTGGGGTTAGGAGTGCCTTCCTCCTCCCAAGGTGACTTCTCGGCTCTTGTGGACTCGGCAAGAAGGCATGCTTTAAACTCTGCCAAGGTGATGTGGTCCATGTCGGAGCTTGATCACCTCGTCAAGGGAATTTTCAGGGTTTTCGAGGTTTTCAGCTTCCTGGACTGGTCTCTCGGGACTCTGGCCAGGAAGTCTGAACTCCTGGAGGACAAGAAGGACCTGACGAGTATCATGTCCTGCATGGACAAAGCTCTAAGGGATGGAGCTAATGAATTGGCTTCCCTTTTCTCAGCAGGGGTCTTAAAGAAGAGGGCCCTTTTGTGCTCCTTCACCTCTAGATCTGTTACTGTTGCCCAGAAGTCGGAGCTGCTTTACGCCCCTTTTTCTCGTCATCTTTTTCCTGAAGCTCTGGTCAGAGATATCTCCCTTTCTCTGGCTCAGAAGGCTACTCAGGACCTTTTGTCTCGGTCGGCTAGAAAGACCTTACCTGTTGCTCTTGCTCCTCTGAAGAAGGAGGAGAAGAAGTTTCAACAGCCCTTTCGGGGAAGGATCTCCTCGAGAGCGGATTTTAGGGGGAGAAGACAAGAGTCAGGGCCAAGGACCAGCAGGGGTGCGTTTAGGCCTCGGTCCAAAAAATGAGATGGAAGTCCTCCAGACTCCAGTAGGGGCAAGACTGTCTCGTTTTTGGCAGTCTTGGGAAAGGAGAGGGGCGGACACCTGGTCCCTCTCAGTCGTCAAGGAAGGTTACAAGATCCCCTTTTTGAAGAAACCACCTCTCTCAAACTCTCCCCTGGCCTTAGTGGCTCAGTACACCGACGCGGGGAAACGAGAGGCTCTTCTGGAGCTAGTCGACCAGATGTTGGTCAAGGGAGCCATAGAGCCAGTTCAAGACCTCGCCTCACCAGGCTTTTACAATCGCCTGTTTCTGGTTCCCAAGAACTCGGGTGGATGGAGACCAGTCCTAGATGTCAGCTCTCTGAACGCCTTCGTGGAGAAAACAAAGTTCTCCATGGAGACGACTCAGTCAGTGCTGGCTGCAGTTCGTCCAGGAGACTGGATGGTTTCTCTCGACCTACAGGACGCTTATTTTCACGTCCCCATTCATCCGTCTTCGAGGAGATATCTGAGGTTTGTGTTCCAGGGCAAGTGCTTCCAGTTCAGGGCACTTTGCTTCGGTCTCAGCACAGCTCCCCAAGTCTTCACCAGACTTATGGCGAATGTGGCAGGCTGGTTACACCAGGAGGGGATAAGGGTCTCCTTCTATCTAGACGACTGGCTGATCCGGTCACAGTCGAAAGAGAAATGTCTGGAGGACCTAATGAAAACTTATACGATCACTCAGGACCTGGGACTCATCGTCAACTGGGGGAAGTCTCAGACCGAGCCGAATCAGACTATTCTCTATTTGGGGATAGCTCTGAATTCAGTTCTTTTTCAGGCTTCTCCCTCCCAGGAGAGGCAGACCAGGTGCCTGGACAAAGTCAAAGACTTTTTGAGGAAGCAGGAATGCTCAGCGAAGGAGTGGATGAGTCTGCTGGGAACTCTATCCTCCCTGGAGCAGTTTGTCCCTTTGGGGAGACTGCACCTAAGGCCTCTGCAACACTTCCTCGCAAAGGTTTGGAACAGAAAGATCCAGGAGGACACTTTTTCTTTTCCCATCCCGACAGAGATCAAGGATCTTTTAATGTGGTGGCTGGACCCAGCTCTGTTGGGAAAAGGGATCTCCTTGTTCAAGAAGAACCCCGACCTAGTGTTATTCTCAGACGCGTCCGGGTCAGGCTGGGGAGCAACACTAGGGAACAAAGAGGTCTCAGGTATTTGGGAAGGGAGTCAGGTCAGTTGGCATATCAACAGGAAGGAGTTGATGGCCATTTTGTTAGGGCTCAAGGCCTTCAAGACCTCGGTCTCGGGAAAGACTGTGGAGATCAATTCCGACAACACCACAGCTCTCGCGTACATAAGGAAGCAAGGGGGAACTCACTCCCTCTCTCTGTTCTCAACTGCGAGAGAGCTTCTCCTCTGGGCGAGCGAGAACGAGACCCAGCTGTTGACAAGGTTTGTTCAAGGTCAGAGAAACATCAGGGCAGACATGCTCAGCAGGAGGGGACAGGTCCTTCCTACGGAGTGGACTCTCAATCCGCATGTCTGTCGGAGCCTCTGGAAGTTGTGGGGCAGACCAGTAATAGACCTTTTCGCATCCGGTCTAAACAAGAGGATCCCGAACTACTGCTCCCTAGTACCGGACGAGGAAGCTGTTGCAGTGGACGCCTTCTTGATGGATTGGACGGGGCTGGACATGTATGCCTTTCCCCCGTTCAAGATCATCAATCTGGTTGTCAGGAAGTTCGCTCTCCTCGATTCGGGACAAATGACCCTAGTGGCTCCATTCTGGCCTGCGAGGGAATGGTTCACCAAAGTGATAGGGTTACTGATGGACTTTCCAAGAAGACTCCCGGCAAGTCCAGATCTTCTCAGACAACCCCACTTCGAGAGATTTCACCAAAACCCCCTCGCTCTCAATCTGACTGCCTTCAGACTGTCGAGAAGCTCGTTAGATCTCGAGGCTTTTCAGCACAAGCGGCGAAAGCTATTGCCAGGGCAAGGAGGATCTCTTCACAAAGAGTCTACCAGTCAAAGTGGGAGACCTTTAGAGCTTGGTGCAGGAGGCACAAGGTTTCCTCGTCCTCTACCTCTCTGAGCCAGATTGCAGACTTTCTTTTGTACCTCAGGCAGGATGCTAAGCTGGCTGTATCTACCATTAAAGGATATAGGAGCATGCTCTCAACCGTCTTTAGGCATAGAGGCTTAGAGTTATCTCAGAATAAGGACTTGCAGGACCTCATTAGGTCTTTTGAGACAACGAAGCAGGTGCACTTAAGGCCCCCTTCTTGGAACCTGGATGTGGTGCTTAAGTTCTTGTGCTCCAGGAAGTTTGAGCCTATCTCGCAAGCTTCTCTGCGAGATCTGACTAAGAAAACCCTCTTCCTTTTGTCTCTAGCGACTGCCAGGAGAATCAGCGAGGTCCAGGCAATCGAGAAGCGTGTAGGCTTCACCCTAAATGGAGCGGTTTGTTCCTTGAGGTTCGACTTTCTCGCCAAGAATGAGAACCCTTCGAAACCCTGGCCTAGGACTTTTGAAGTCCCTAACCTCACGGATCTAGTAGGTCAGGAACAGGAAAGCCTCCTCTGCCCGGTTAGGGCTCTCAAGGCGTATTTGGCTCACACTAAGAGTGTGAGGGGTGCTTCCAACTCCTTATGGTGTTCAGTGAAGGATCCTCAAAAACCCCTGTCAAAGAACGCTTTGTCCTTTTTCCTGAGGGAAACTATTAGGGAAGCCCACCTCTTTTGTGAGGAAGAAAACTTCGCCCTGTTAAAAGTACGGGCTCACGAAGTAAGGGCCATTGCTGCTTCGCTGGCATACCGGAAAAATATGTCAGTTAAGCAGATCATGGACACAACGTTCTGGAGGAGCAACTCTGTCTTCGCTTCTCATTACCTCAGAGAGGTAAGAGTGGACTACGATAAGTGTTATACCTTGGGCCCATACGTAGCTGCGGCTTCTGTATTAGGCAAAGGAGTTACTACCCCCACTCAACCTTAGTTTATGTACTTGTATATGGGTTTGTGTTTTTTTTTTTTACGGTTGTCTGAGGTCCTCGTCCTGTGGTACGGTTCCCTCAGTCCAGATAGATAGTTTATATCTATTTCTACAAGGTTAGATGGTTAGCTTTAATAAGGTTGCAGGTTTTTTATATGGGAAGGTAGTTTTCTGAAGTCTAGTCAAGTTGTTGGTCCTACCCCTTTGACAGACTCGATTGAGTTGTTTGCAGCGTAGCGGGTCTACTCCTGGCTGAACACTCCTAAGGGAAAGCGACTCTAGAGGCAGTTACCTTTGAAGTCAGCTACCTTAGCAGGTAAGGAATCAAGGTGTTTGTTCTCCTACAACTCTTTTGTTGTTTCCCCAACTATGTTTTTTCTGTCTGTTTCCCTCCTCCAAATGTGTGAATCAGCTATATATATATAACTGCCAGGTAAGTTCTATTCATAAAAATGGAGTTTTTATGATAAAACAAAGTTTTATGAATACTTACCTGGCAGTTATATATATATTTTAAAGCCCACCCACCTCCCCTCAGGAGACAGGTCGGGCAAAGATAATCTGAGGAACAGAAAATGGGAATGATTCCAAGTACCACCCTGTAAGGGTTGTTAACCATCTAACCACACAACCACCACAAGGCAGTTGCCGCGATTTTCGATTAAATTCTGCCGCAGTCAGAGACTCAGCTATATATATATAACTGCCAGGTAAGTATTCATAAAACTTGGTTTTATCATAAAAACTCCATTTTCTCATATATCGCACAAAATGACCACTTGCTTTGGATATGTCATCCAATATCCATCCATACAATATGTAAATGCTTAGTAATCAAGGGTCTTAATGATTCTAATTTAATGGAATAGATATCAGGACCCAGGCACGAATCATGTTTTTCATTAAAGAATCTGGTAATCTTTTTTGTGGCTTTAAAAAGGAAAACATGTTCATAATACTTTCACTACGATATCCACTGTCATAGACATTTCTTTTTGATGGGGTTTAAGTTCTGGGAAACACTTGACGTGTACTGAGAAAACAAAGCTCCTTTGTAATTATTGTTCTCCACAGAAAGGTTTACCATATCCGCAAGTTGGATGAAATTCCTTAAGGAATCCACTAATTCATCTTGAATGGCTAGTCCAGTGCACCAGGTCCAAAGTACAATATTGTTTATCATTTTTTATAATAGACATTTTCATAAATTTTCATTATTGATATTGAATGCCAACCTTAAGACAGTTTTGTAGTTTGTTGCCAGCTCCATAAAAAAAAGAAATAAGTTTTGTGTCTGGTACTGTACTTAGTATAGTTTATGTACGAGAAGGGAAGGTGGTGCAAGGTTGAATGTCATGTTGAATGGAGAGTTACTTGAGGAGGTGGATCAGTTTAAGTACTTGGGGTCTGTTGTTGCAGCAAATGGTGGAGTGGAAGCAGATGTACGTCAGAGAGTGAATGAAGGTTGCAAAGTGTTGGGGGCAGTTAAGGGAGTAGTAAAAAATAGAGGATTGGGCATGAATGTAAAGAGAGTTCTATATGAGAAAGTGATTGTACCAACTGTGATGTATGGATCGGAGTTGTGGGGAATGAAAGTGATGGAGAGACAGAAATTGAATGTGTTTGAGATGAAGTGTCTGAGGAGTATGGCTGGTGTATCTCGAGTAGATAGGGTTAGGAACGAAGTGGTGAGGGTGAGAACGGGTGTAAGAAATGAGTTAGCGGCTAGAGTGGATATGAATGTGTTGAGGTGGTTTGGCCATGTTGAGAGAATGGAAAATAGCTGTCTGCTAAAGAAGGTGATGAATGCAAGAGTTGATGGGAGAAGTACAAGAGGAAGGCCAAGGTTTGGGTGGATGGATGGTGTGAAGAAAGCTCTGGGTGATAGGAGGATAGATGTGAGAGAGGCAAGAGAGCGTGCTAGAAATAGGAATGAATGGCGAGCGATTGTGACGCAGTTCCGGTAGGCCCTGCTGCTTCCTCCGGTGCCTTAGATGACCGCGGAGGTAGCAGCAGTAGGGGACTCAGCAGTATGAAGCTTCATCTGTGGTGGAAATGTGGGAGGTTGGGCTGTGGCACCCTAGCAGTACCAGCTGAGCTCGGCTGAGTCCCTGGTTAGGCTGGAGGAACGTAGAGAGTAGAGGTCCCCTTTTTGTTTTGTTTCTTGTTGTTGTCGGCTACCCCCCAAAATTGGGGGAAGTGCCTTTGGTATATGTATGTATGTATGATGTATATATTTGTTCCAGTATAGTTTGTCTCTGTATATTTGTTCCTAAGTGTATATAATGTATGACCTTTCATCCTTTAAGATAGAGACATGTATTTAGCAGAGCTAGAATGATTATTAAAATTGTTAACAAGGTATTTAATGGCAGGTAGTGAGGTAAAGCGATGTATCCCTGCCCACCTTCCTGTCAAAGACTTTACTCTGCCTTACTCATGCGTCCTATCCAAGGCTGTTCAATCTTTCTTATAATTTTTTATTTGAATAGTTGATTTTGGCTTAGTGTTATTAATGGAGTGAGCAGGAATAATTATTATTATTTGCTAAGCTACACCCCTTGTTGGAAAAGCTGGATGCTAGAAGCCCAGGGGTCCCAACAAGGAAAATAGCCCAGTGAGGAAGGGAAACCAGGAAAAATGGAATATTTTAAGAACAGTAACATTAAAATAAATATTTCTTATATAAACTATAAAAACTTTAACAAAACCAGTGGAAGAGAAATTAAATAGAAGAGTGTTCCCAAGTGTACCATCAAGCAAGAGAACTCTAACCCAAGACAATGGAAGACCATGGTATAGAGGCAATGGCACTACCCAAGACTAGAGAACAATTGTTTGAATTTGGAGCGTCCTTCTAGAAGAGCTGCATACAATAGCTAAAGAGTCTCTTCTACCCTTACCAAGAGGAAAGTAGCCACTAAACAATTACAATGCAGTAGTTAACCCCTTGGGTGAAGAAGAATTGTTTGGTAATCTCAGTGGTGTCAGGTGTATGAGGACAGAGGAGAATCTGTAAAGAATATGGCAGACTATTTGGTGTATGTGTAGGCAAAGGGAAAGTGAACCATAACCAGAGAGAAGGATCCAGCGTGGTTAGTCAAAGGACCCTATAACTCTCCAGCGGTAATGTCTCAACGGGTGGCTGGTACCCTGGCCAACCCACTACCTACAAATGTTAGTATAGGCTAGACAATACATCGGTTTATGGTTAAACTGGAGATAGATCTACTCGCTTTGCAATATTGGGTATGATTATTTGCATTCATCCCATTTTATCAAGTGTAGATTGTGGTATCACATATTTTTGAGGAACAGTATTATTATCATTATTTCTTGCTAAGCTACAACCCTAGTTGTAAAAGCAGGATGCTATAACCCTAGGGGCTCCAACAGGGAAAATCGTCAGTGAGGAAAGGAAACGAGGAAATAGAGAAGTAATCAACTATTAAAATAAAATATTTTAAGAACAGTAACAACATTAAAATATATATTTATATATAAGCTATAGAAACTTTAACTAAACAACAAGAAGAGAAACAAGACAGAACAGCATGCCCGAGAAGGCCAAAAAGACTTTAGCTTTGCAATCCTCATTGAGTTTGCCATTGCTAAAACTTTTGGGTTGACACCCCTGGCTTGGTTCCGGGGAGTAAGCTTCAGGAGCATGGATAACTCAGATCTACATCTAGGAGCTTTTTCAGGGTTGGTAGAGTGTGAGGTGATAGCCACATTCCAACAAGCTCTTTCTTGCAGCTTGTCATCCTCCCAGTGTCCTCATTGCCAGTGACCCTGGTGATTCAGCAGCATCAAGTATCCCAGTGCTGATGACTGGAGTGCAGTCTAAGACACATAAAGAGGACGCTAAGAAGGCTTCCACCCCTGTGGAAGGGGAAGTACCGAATCCAGAAGGGTGTTTTAAGTCCCTTGGACTGGTAAACCAGTTGCCTCGGTGTCCGTTTTTAGTTTCAGTGCCATTCCCCTGTGCCTATCACCACTGTCCCTGTGATCTGGGATATGTGGCTCTCCCTCTGTATCTGTCACCCCAGCCCATGTGTCTTGTGTTACGAGTGCCAGTTAGTGTGCCTGCCACTCCCCTGTAAAACTGTTACCCAGTATTTTGATTCCTGTTGGAGCAATCTCTTTGGTTTCAAGGGAACTTTGTAGTCAATGGTCTCTCAGACCTCGACTTATTTGTTTGCAGACCCTGAGGAGAAGTTTGGGAGGAGGGAGAAGTGAGTTTGCTCCTCTTGCTTCTCATCCTCCTCTTCCTCTAATTCTGATTCTCATGGTTCTTCTAATAAGTTCAGCAAGGCCAGTTCTAATCACATTTATAAGGAGCTTCACAACTCCACCTGTCCTTGCGGGGGTGGGGGGTTTGAAGTCACCAGGGGTTTTTCTTGGTGTCACATGGCTACCACCATACAGTAGATAGATGGGACAGAGGTGGACCAGCTTGTATACACCTGTTAGCCATGTATTGGTCACTCTCCTTCACCTCTTTTTACCTGATCAATGGACTTCTCCAAATGAGGTATTACTTTATCCCATGTTGAGAAGATGGCACTTCTCAAGGGCATGTGCAGCTATTGGCCACTGTACGCTAGTTGTAGAGTTGCAGCACTATGCACAGATATACGCAGTCAATGGTCTCTCTCTCTCTCTCTCTCTCTCTCCTCTCTCTCTCTCTCTCTCTCTCTCTCTCTCTCCACGTCAATCAACAAGGGGAAAAGTACGAGGTACTACTTCTGCAGCTTCCTTGATCAGTGCTAAAAATTTTACTACAACTGCAGCTTTCTTGATCAGTGCTAAAAATTTTCTCTACCTGAGGACTACCAGCCAGGTCCATCATCAGTCTCTGATTACAAAAAAGGATCTGTCTAAGGATCAGAGCACATTTTTTTTCCAGCGTAGAGCAATACATAATCACTATTTGACATTGTCCTATTCCTTGCTTCCTTTCTTCCTTTTCTCCTTCCTTCCTGCCTTCCTTCCTTTCTTCTTTCCTTATCTCCTTCGTCTTTAATAAACTCTTTTAGTAAGATATCTAAGACTCTACTTGATGTAATATTTTTCCACAATTTCTAAAAAGCAAAAAATAAACATACCAACAAACCGAATCAGCTTAAAAACAGCCTTATTCTTTTTGTCATGGTTAGGGCTATATGTATTTGGCACAGAGCTTACTATGGTTTGGCGCTCGGTCCGGGGAGGCCATGCCTTACTGAGTTGCAATATGAAGTTGAAAGAACTTTAAAAGCAACAAGATGCATTAAAGGTAAACTGGAAAGCTATGTAGTGAACGTAGCATTTGTGGTTTAGGTATTAAGGGAGAGATACTGCAAAGAACCCTTTAAAATGCCTACAGTTAGCTGTCTGAGATGCAGTATTGGCACTAGCCTTCATTGGAATGGCTGCTCAAACACATAAAAGTTCATAGTTGCTGTTTAACTTATTCTGTAAAGGAAATATGCTCATTTCCAAAAAGTCGACCTAGGCCTATGCTTAGCTTACGCAGTTTGAGATATGGCTGGAGGAGGTTTTGTTCGGTAAGGTCCTTCATCCTCGCCAACGAAATATTCTTATCGTCTATTTTATGAAAATGAACATAAACTTAATTACTTTTAAATACAAAACATGAATAGAAATCGTATTTGACATTTAAGCAAATAAAACGAATTGAAAACAGTCTTCATTTTTTAATTTTCGAATCTATGGTAAAAAAACTCATTTGACTCAATGCAACTAATTGAATCAGGTCATCCGTCAGTCTTGTTTAAAGTGTGAGTGAAGACAAGCGCGTTCGCGGTTCATATAATATCTCGTTTCGTGATGAGATTTCAACCTGCAGCTGTACATCAATGTGAAATGTAAGCGTAACATTTGATTTCCATGTGTAGTATATCGATTAATGTTGTTTTATGGGTGTTTCCTCGTATGTGTAGATGTTTTGAACTCCGTGCTTTCGAGTCGGGGAAAGTTTAGCCAGCTGTTTACTCAAATATAGTTTTACGATACTACAAAATATGAGCTTCCTCTAGTAACATCGAGTGTAATTCATCGTTCAATATGTCATTTTGTTAAATATTTTTCAATGAATAATCTCCAGGGAAGAGTAATTTCATCTATTATATCATAAGAGAGTTCAAACACCCATACGAGATTTGCCATGACAACGTTGGGCACGGGCGAGCAAAGGCCTAGTATACAGCGGGCCGGTTTTATCTGCGTAGATAATCTCAAGTTTTCCTTTATAAATAAATAAATAAACAAATTAAAGATGCATATACTATTTCTCTTAAGTTAAATGATAATATCTGAAGCTTATTTTCTTGAAAACACGAACGTAGATCTTCAGATTTTAAAATAGATTACGTGAAAGTATTAGCAATTTGATGGGATTTCCTCCAACACTCCAACAATGTTTCTTTTTTTTCAACACCCAATGTGTATCAGATAATGGCTTCATATGCGTGTGTGTGTACATGTATGTATGTATATATATATATATATATATATATATATATATATATATATATATATATATACATATATATGTATGTATATATATATATATATATATATATATATATATATATATATATATATATGTATATATATATATATATATATATATATGTGTGTGTGTGCATGTGTGTGTGTCTGTTTTATACATCAACAATAAACCGATTCTAGTCCACTGCAGGACATAGGCCTCAGACATGTCCTAAGTCATGCCTGGTGTTTGGCCATTTTGATCACCACACTGGCCACTGTGACTTGATGATGGTGGGAGATTTTAGTCTGATCGCTCACAGCAAACCTACCTAGTATGGGTGGTCTTGATTAGTACAGCCTTGCTTGATCATGGCGATATGCAAATCCTTTCACTACATATCTAAGAGGAAAATAAGAAATAGAATAGTGTTTGAATAGAAGTTAAAACGTATGTATAGTAATAATAGAATTAACTGAGGAAATACGATATTAAGAAAAAGCCGAATGAGAATAGGATTAAACTATAGGCAGGGGCGTAGGAGCGTTTTCCTGTTTGGGGGGGGGGCTAAAGTTCGAAATAACACTGAAGGCGGAGCCGCAGGCGCGAAGGTATGGGGGGGGGGGTATGGGGGTCTCCCCCAGAAAATTTTTATGATGAAACACCCTCAGATGTGATTTCCTGGCATCTGACAGCATATTGTATCAAAAACAAAATCATATTTTTGGAAGATTTTTATGTGACCAATTCCAATTTTTACACAATAACAATCATAAAATACCAATAGGCCTATATATATATATATATATATATATATATATATATATATATATATATATCACCTATATATATATATATATATATATATATATATATATATATATATATATATATATATATATATATATACATTCATGCATATGTTTATTTGTGTGATATTCGTCAACTACATGTGTTCGCGTGTGTCATGTTTTCAATTTATTACTGCGTATCAATAATGTAGTTTGTTACTATAATAGTGTTTGGTAGCCTAATGATGGATAGATTAACATAAGTTTGCACGGTATGCACTGGGGGTCAAACATTTTAAGTGGCTTGATTACCAATATTGGGCTGCTCTCTGTAAAACTAAGCGAGTGATGAGTGACGTACGGGACTGTGAAACTATGATGCTGGGTACTAACATGATACTTACGTGGCGGGAGTGGGGTGGGAGGGTGAGACTGTACAAGAGCTGTTGCCAGAGATGAAATGCATTTACAAAATGTAAATCTGAATGTTTAAAAGCCTATTTTCAGCAAAAAAGTGGGGGGCTATAGCCCCCCAGCCCCCCCTGCTCCTACGCCCATGATATATATATACATATATATATATATATATATATATATATATATATATATATATATATATATATATAATGTAAATGTATGTTTTAAATTAATCACGTAGAAGATTACTGTAAAATTGTTGTTCACTAAACTCACCAGTTGAGTTAAGAAACTAAATACTGTGAGATTAATGACCTTTTTAAAAGTACTCTGACTCATAAATTGTTGTGCATGATCACTGAACTCTGTTATAAGTGACATGTGTTAAGTCTGATAGGTGACCTGTTGTAAGCCTAATGGTGAGAGAGTATTTTCTTCACAGTGGAGATTTCCACAAAATCTAACAATTCAGCATATTGACAGACCAACAATGTATGATTTGCTCAGAAGTTGTGGCAGTACCACTTGAGCGCTCACAAGAACATTATGGTACTCTGAAAGTTTTATCGCTGTGCCTAGTGTATTCACGAACCTTTTATAATAAAGGGAAATAAACCCATGTATCGACGTCTCATTATCTGTCAACATGGGACAAAATTGGAGTCAGGTGAAAAAAATATGTCTGTTTGTGTATGCTGTGAGCTAAGTTGTTCTTTATAATAAAGGGAAATAAACCCATGTACCGATGTCTCATTATCTGTCAACATGGGACGAAATTGGAGTCAGGTGAAAAAAATATGTCTGTTTGTGTATGCTGTGAGCTAAGTTGTTCTTTATAATAAAGGGAAATAAACCCATGTACCGATGTCTCATTATCTGTCAACATGGGATGAAATTGGAGTCAGGTGAAAAAAATATGTCTGTTTGTGTATGCTGTGAGGTAAGTTGTTCTTTAAGCCCGTAAAATAAAAGTTTAAGATGCCTAGATATACGAGGACTAACATAGCGGACACTGCTGCTGCTTGAGATGAAAACAAAGGAGCAGTTGGTTATAGTGATGTCAATGAAGAATATAGGCGAGAGTAACGAACGTAGGACTTAAAAAATAGGTTAGATAACTTAGCCGAGTTAATTAACAGATTATTAGTTAAACGAGAAAAAGAGCAGCGCTCAGCAACAGCATCTACGTACATGAACCATGTTCAAACGCACACGAGTGAAAGCACACATACACAGCCAAGTGAATATACTCAAAATGTCGTAGTTCAAAAATTGCCAGAACTCCAGGCAAGTTTTAGGCCTTTTGACGATCAATGGCCTAATGAACAGTTCCAATCGACCAAGGTGTTTTTGAGAGACTGAAGTAGCCACATATGGGTGGTCAGAAAGAGAAAAAGCAATACAAGTAATTAGATTACTGAAAGATGCTCCGGCAATAGAGGTAATGTGTAGGCCACAAGACAGTTTAAGAAGTTACAGTGAACCCTCGTTTATCGCGGTAGATAGGTTCCAGACGCGGGCGCGATAGGTGAAAATCCGCGAAGTAGTGACAGCATATTTACCTATTTATTTAACATGTATATTCGGACTTTTAAAACCTTCCCTTGTACGTAGTACTGTTAACAAACCACCCTTTAATGTACAGAACACTTAATGCATGTACTACAGCACCCTAAACTAAAACAGGCACAAATATTAAAGGCGATTTTATATCATGTGTTTCCTAAACACCTAAAAAGCACGATAAAAAATGGCAACCAATGTTTTGTTTACGTTCATCTCTGATCATAATGAAGAAACAAACTCATTTAGTGTACACATATATGTATAGGTTAGTTTTTGCATCGATTATATTGATTATACAGTACTGTATGTTGATTTTTTTATTACCAATGTTTTAGTTTACGTATTTTTCTTAGGACTTCCAAATGAAATCTTTTTCTTTATGACGCCGCCTGAAACGACGGCGTGTACGCTCAGTAAACAACCACGCTCAGAACAAAGAAGGCATTTAACGCGCATGATGATAGTGATAAATAATGATACAGTACATACAGTATTTACAGTAAAAGCATTTACAAAATATGTTACCTTACAAATATAAATTATACAGTACTTGTACGTAGCAAAGCAGGAAAACAATTTGAGAGAGAGAGAGAGAGAGAGAGAGAGAGAGAGAGAGAGAGAGAGAGATTGTTTTACGTACGAATGTAAATTTTAAACAAAAAAAATATGATAGGTTACAACATGTAGACTTTTAAAACCTTCCCTTTAACTTAATGCATACAGTACGTACATTACTAAACTATAAAACAGGTTAAAGTAAAAAATAAAGATTGTTACTGTACTCACCACGAAAGAAGTTCAAGAAAAACTTGAATGACGATGGCGATGAATTTGCTGCACAGTAGAAATGATGATGATGAAGCTGATGATGTGTTCTACTGTGCAGTCAATGATAGTATTTTACGTCTCTTCAGACGGAGGTGTCTTTTCCTGGGACACCTCTTCAACTTCTTCAATTTCTTCCGAAGGCGTACTAGCAGGAGGAACTGGCTCTTTTTTGCGAGGCTGGAAGAACATTGTGATCGGAAGTTGTTGCCGCTGCTTCTTTTTTCGATCCAAGAGCATCCTGTAGGGAGTCATGATGTCATCGACCTTATTTGAGAATTGCATCGAGCGAACCATATCCTCGTCCCACTCTTGTAACATTTCTTTCGCGTCCTTCATATGGTTGCAGAACTTGGCAAGCCGTTCTAATGTTAAGCCCGTTTCTTCGACATTTTCTTGGGTCTCTTCCTGGGTACCCTCACTCTCTTCCTCACTTGCCGATTTCGTCAGGTCTTCGAGGTCTGCGTCAGTTAGGGGCTGGGAATGGCAGTCCAACAACTCGTCGACGTCTTCAGTCGTCATGTCGCCAAACCCATCACCTCCAATTATGGCAGCCAACTGCACAGATTTCCGTATTGCAGAGTGTTGGATTTCCGACGGAGTAAATCCCTTGTCGTCGTAAACAATATCGGGCCACAGCTTCTTCCAGCTCGCATTCACGGTTGCAGGTTTCATCTCTTGAAGTGCCTTTTGAATATTCTGCAGGCACGTGGCTATGGTGTACTGCCGCCAGTACGCCTTCAAGTTGAAATCTTCATCCTCGTCATCTTGGGCAGCATCCACACACGCAACGAGGTCCGCCAAGGTATTCTTCGTGTAGAGGGCCTTGAACGCCCTGATAACCCCCTGGTCCATCGGTTGAATTAATGACGTGGTGTTGGGTGGCAGGAACTCAACCTGAACGCCCTCACGCGACAGGTCAGTTGCGTGTCCACCAGCGTTATCCATAAGGAGAAGGATCTTGAATGGCAAGCCCTTCTCTAAGAGATATTCATGGACTTGCGGGATGAAACACTGGTGGAACCAGTTGGAGGTCAGCATCTTCGTAATCCATGCTTTTTGATTATGCATCCAGTACACGGGAAGGAGATTCTTATTTTTATTTTTCAAAGCGCGAGGATTTTTCGACTTATAAATAAGCCCCGGCTTTAACAAAAATCCAGCAGCATTGCCACACATCACGAGGGTAACGCGATCCTTGAATGCCTTAAAGCCAGAGGCTTTGGCTTCCTCTTTGAACAGGAAAGTTCGCGACGGCATTCTCTTCCAAAACAAGCCGGTTTCATCCATATTAAACACTTGTTCCGGCTTGTATCCACCTTCAGCGATAATGTTCTTGAAAGTCTGGTTCACGTAAGTTTCAGCAGCGGCAGTGTCAGCGGAAGCAGATTCCCCATGCAGGGAAACGCTTTTCAGGGCGAAGCGTTTCTGAAACTTCGCGAACCATCCTTTGCTTGCGGAAAAACGTTTTTGAGGCTGGGAATCAGTGGATGTCCCTGGTTGAGGATCATCTGCATCATCATCATCTTCAGCATGGTTGCCGTCGTCGTCTTTAGGTTCCTTTGCAGCAAAATTCTCATATAAACTCAAAGCCTTTGTTTGGATGGTGTTCGTATCCAACGCTATGTTCTTCTTCCGGCAGTCGGCAATCCACACAGCTAAAACACCTTCCATGCGTACGATCGTTTTATTACGCGTTGTAACGACTCGCTTCGCTGATCTGCTAAAGGTGATTGCAGCAGTCTTTCTAATGTTCGCCTCGTCCTTCTTGATGTAGCGAACGGTGGATTCGTTGATGCCAAAATGGCGGCCGGCGGCCGCGTAACTTCTACCATCTTTTAACATGTCGAGAAGCGTAACCTTCTCAGCTATCGTCATCATCCTTCGGTGGCGTTTAGGCTCACTACCAGCCTTACTAGAAGCAGAACGCTTGGGAGGCATTGTAACAGAAAGTTCAACAAAAAGTTCAACTTAAAACAGTCGCACACAGCACAGATTAAACTTCACAAACTTAAGAACATCTACTCAGCAATACGCGGAAAGAGAAAGTGAACGATCCAGCCCCGCGAGAACTTTGATGCTGCGGGTAGAAGATGCGGGCAAAACACCAATCACAGGCTAGATAACAAAACTTGAGTTTTGATTCGTCCTCTATCAGCGCTTGAACCAATCACAACCCGTCTTACAGTACTATGGTGCGTTGGTTACTCATAGAAGATGCCCCCGCGCATACTGAACGTACGTAGATTAAGTACAATACCGTAATAATAATAAATAATGATAATAATACTGTACAGTAATAATAATAATAATAATGATTAATAATAATAACAATAATAATTTTATTAACAACAACAACAATAATAATAATAATAACAATAATAATAAAAATTTACGTACGCTATTTTACGCCTCTCTCTCTCTCTCTCTCTCTCTCTCTCTCTCTCTCTATCTCTCTCTCTCTCTCTCTCTCTCTCTCTCTCTCTCTCTCTCTCTCTCTCTCTCTCTCTCGTATGCTTACAGTATTCGAAATGTGATTTTTGCAACAAAGAATATTATTGGATGCAGTACTGTACTACGTACGTATACATACAAAAGATTCATGGAAAAGAAGCACATCCATTACAGTACACACCATTCTAATATGGTATGACTGCATCTGATTTGCGTTTCATGTTCGATTTAATTTTACTACGTACTGAATTATCGTATGATCACATTCTCTTTTCGTGTTTTATTTCTTTCTGTGCTGAATTATATATCATATGTAATGCAATGAACAATCAGTAAGAGCAGATATTACTAATTACAGTATTAATGGAATTACAGGTAACAAAATATCGTATTTGGTTGTCTTCAGATTTCGCGGTATTTTCGAATTTTCCGGAAAATCCGCGATATGTATATATATATGGGTTATGGGAAAACCCCGCAAAGTGGTGAATCCGCGATTGTCGAACCGCGAAGTAGCGAGGGTTCACTGTATACTGAAATAAAACGACGTTTAATTGAGAGATACGCCTTACCCGATGCAAGAATAGCGGATATGAAAGAAAATAATCAACCAAAGATTTCAGAGGGTGAGCCAGTTCTCAGTTTTGCAACTCGTATTTTTCGAGATTGTGATTCATTTGCTACACGGAGTGCCAATCTTCCAGGTGATGAAAAAGCAATTGCCTGTAAACATATTCGCAGATTAGTAAACCCTTATTTATGTGGTTATTGGAGAATAAGTGCCCCGATTCCAGAAAGGTTGTAGTCATGAGAACATATGCAATGAGGGGAAGAAGGGCACCAACGAATGGAGTGCCCCACCCAAGGATCTCCCCACTATTACATCATGCCTACGATCATCTATCTCGAGAGTGCCCAACAAAATACGCCGAGGGCAGGCAAGCTGTGGCACACGTACACCACTCCCCGGTCAAACTTCGAGGAAAAATAAACAGAAACAGAGGAATGGGGAGACGAGAGAGATCGATAAACCCCCCCCCCCAACATTACAACAGAAGCAGTCAAAGAAACCGTTACTACAATGGAGCGGGCAGTGGTGCCCCCCTCGGTACCCCAGCCTCACCCCCGCAGCACTAGAGACAGGAGCAGGGGGCAGCGGTATTGCAAGCGAGGTTGTTGGCCCGTGTCGCACATATCCGGACCATAATGGGCGGCTTAGAATTTGAGCAGTCAGGATTGACCTACCAGTTAAGTCCATTTGTTTGCTGATCGACACAGGAGCCAGCGTTTCGGTTCTTGAACAAGGAATCTCCTCAAACCTACCACAGTCAGTGGCATCCATCATCCTCGACACACCAGGAGGAAATAAACTACAGACAAGGCATACGATGATCGTCAACTTTAAGGTGGGATCTGTAAAGTTTACAAATGGTTTTTTTTATCTTGCCTACCTTGGGAATTTCATGAATTGAGGCTATACCTGGTTTGGATTTTATATTGAGTAATCAAATATACGGTACATTTATGGGAAAAGACAGAATAACAGTAAAAGCATGAGGGTGCATGTTGCTGATAGAAAGTCATGAGTGAGTAAGTGCTTGTGCGGGAAAGAAGAGACAATTAAGTAAAGGAACAGCTGTACCTGAAAGAGAAATATTGCCTCCCCAGACGCTTACAAGCATATCAGTGACCCCGTGTCAGCCTCTCCCGGAGGGATGCAAGGTCATAGATGAATCTCATGACAAATGGGCACAAGTAGTCTTAGAGGGCTGATCAGAAATAAAAGAGAAAAGAGCAGATATTACAATAGTTGATTTGTCAAATAAAAGAGTTGTGTTGGGAAGTGATTCTTTGTGAATTGGAGTTATGTGAAATCACTAATAATGAGACCTTGGGAGCCACAACCCCTGCCTGCACAGACAAACGCAATCAGAACTTGATTATGCAAGCGTGAAAACTTTGTCTGCCAGAATATCAACCTGTAGTTCGTAACATTGTTAATAATTATTTCGATGTAGTTGCAATTGAAGAGAAGCCACCCGGGAGGATTGATCGATTTCCCTTTATCCTTGAATCTGGGTAAGCAGAGTCTATCAGGTCAATGCCTTATAAGGTACTTATTCATATCCAGGGAGAGATAGAAAGGGAAACTAGTAAATTAAGGGAACAAGGTATTATCTAGGAGAGTGAATCCCCTGAGCTTCTCTATTTGTAGCAGTTGGGAAAAAGGCTGGCTCGGTAAGATTGTGTGTTGATTATAGGAAGTTGAATGCAGTCACAAAGAACAATGCATTTCCATTGCCCGGGTTCGAAGAATTACTAGTAAAGGTACGGGATAGTAGATATTTTACAACTATCAATTTAAAATCTGGATACTACCCATTCAGGAAAACAGTAAATGCCAAACGGCATTTATAGCCAACAATCAACTATCTCAGTTTAATTTTATTCCTTTCGGTGTTACATTTTTTCTAGAGTAATGATGGCAGTGTTATCTCCCTTAATTGGCCATAATGTTCTTGTTTATTTAGACTATCATAATTACAAGGAAAATGGCAGAAGAACATAATAACAAAGCATTGAATGGTATGGAAATAGATTTATCAAAGTGAAAATTTTTCTGTAAACGTCAAATTTTTAGGTCATATAATAACCCCAGAAGGTATCCAACCCTGCCCCAGTAAAGTAGAAGCTAGTAGAGATTTCCCCAGGCCACGTACCCCTAAGGAAGTAGCTGGGTTCCTTGGGCTTGCTGGAATTACCCTAAATTCAGAGGTTTTGGATAGACAGCAAGACCCTTAGATGCTTTAAAGAAACAAAATGTAATAAATTGTGGAGTGGGAGAAGAAAGAGCTTTAACCATTTGAAAGCTGCCTTAACTAACAATGAGTTACTTGCATATCCTAGATTTGAATGCCTTTTTATAGTGACAACAGATGCGAGTAGCGTTGCTATTGGTGGCGTAATTTTTCAACGAGACGATAAAGGTAGAGAGCGACCCAGGGCATTAACATCATACATACATATACCAAAGGCACTTCCCCCAAGTTTGGGGGGTAGCCGACAACAACAAGAAACAAAACAAAAAGGGGACCTCTACTCTCTACGTTCCTCCAGCCTAACCAGGGACTCGGCCGAGTTCAGCTGGTACTGCTAGGGTGCCACAGCCCAACCTCCCACATTTCCACCACAGATGAAGCTTCATACTGCCGAGTCCCCTACTGCTGCTACCTCCGCGGTCATCTAAGGCACCGGAGGAAGCAGCAGGGCCTACCGGAACTGCGTCACAATCGCTCGCCATTCATTCCTATTTCTAGCACGCTCTCTTGCCTCTCTCACATCTATCCTCCTATCACCCAGAGCTTTCTTCACACCATCCATCCACCCAAACCTTGGCCTTCCTCTTGTACTTCTCCCATCAACTCTTGCATTCATCACCTTCTTTAGCAGACAGCCATTTTCCATTCTCTCAACATGGCCAAACCACCTCAACACATTCATATCCACTCTAGCCGCTAACTCATTTCTTACACCCGTTCTCACCCTCACCACTTCGTTCCTAACCCTATCTACTCGAGATACACCAGCCATACTCCTCAGACACTTCATCTCAAACACATTCAATTTCTGTCTCTCCATCACTTTCATTCCCCACAACTCCGATCCATACATCACAGTTGGTACAATTACTTTCTCATATAGAACTCTCTTTACATTCATGCCCATTAAAAGGGCATTAAAAGGGGCAGAAAAGAATCATAGTACATTCAATCAAGAGGCATTGGCTAATCTTAGGGTTCTAGAGAGGGATCGGTTAATCTTATTAGGTCAGCCGATTGAGATGATTTATTTTATAAGGGAGACTTGACATCTTGACAAGAGAGATGGATTGAAAGACTGTTAAAGTTTAACATAAAGGGGGTTGACCACATAGAAGGTAAGGCTAACAAGGTAGCTGATGCCCTCTCTAGAAGTGCAGTAATAGGAGTAACAACTCGGGCACAAAAGAGGAACGAAGAATGAACCCAAAATATTGAAGGACCCCATCAAAATAGGAAACTGGATGTAAATTCACGAGAGGAGCAATCAGGAAATGAGATCCACGAGCGAGAGAGAGAGTGTTAATGGATGTGTTAGAGAGAGAGAGAGAGAGAGAGAGAGAGAGAGAAGGGGGTGGGGGGAATAGTGAACGTGAATGTGTGCGGACTGCAGAGGACATGACCAGGGTGTTCGAAATGAGTGCTCTGATGATGCAGGTGTGATTGACTTAGGAGGTTGGGATATAAAGGAAGTCTGAGAGGGACAGAAAAAAGAGGAATGTATACGAAGTGCGTGAGCAGTCATTAAAGGGGAGTCTGAATGTGCCTCGTGAGAATTTTTTTATAGAATATCATCTTATATTGTGCTTATAAGAAGAGGGGAGTGTAATTTTGTGCATGGGTAGTTCTTCCTCCCTTTAATTAATCGACCCATCCACGTTGTACATGCAAGTCCGTATGCAGGGAATTTGGGGATTGATAGAACATTAAGGAGAGCACGTGAATCCTTTTTTTGGTT
>NC_090725.1:185278486-185280986 GCF_036898095.1 Palaemon carinicauda
GATTTTTTGTTACTTTGGATATTCTGTATTTAACTTGCAGAGGTCATAATAAGAAATGAGTAGAATTATTTTATAAGTATTGTCAAAATTTTTACATTCAATATTTCATTTTTTTATTTATTTATTTATTTATTTTTTTTTTTTTTTGTGGAAGTCTATTTCTTGGGTGATTTCCATGTATATATTTTATGTTGCATTTCTGTTTATTACATGCCATGCCCTATTCCGTATCGGAGTGTCTTCCGTATATCGTAGCCTAGAGAGGGCGAGTTCTCATCTCCTCCCGGAGTGAAATGCATGGGGCAGGGCGATGTCCCAAGCCTTGAATGAAAAAATATGTAAATCTATGTGTTTTATACATTGAGGTTAATGACCCTTTTCAGAGTACGATGACTGTCATAAGAAAGATAAAAGTCAAGGACTATTCTTCTGTACTTATACCTGTCGAATTCAGGATTGAAATCCACCCATCTTCACCATCATAGCTAATTGGTATGTTTGTGACTTGGCATTCGATTAATGATAAATTTTGCACATTTAGACGTGTTTTTCATATTCAAATAAGCCATATATATTTTTTACATTAATATCTGGATTCTCTTAACGACCTCGGGATCAGAGCCCCAGGCAAACACACAAAGACAATAGCTTCTGACTGGCCGGGAATCGATCCCTGATCCAAGAAACTTGTATGAACGGTGACATACCACTTGGGCAAGAAGAAAGATAGAAGTCAATGACAATTCTTCTGTACTTATACCTGTCGAATTCAGGGTTTTTAGGTACTTAGAATTGAAATCAACCCATCTTCAGCGTCGTAGCTAATTGGTATGTTTTTGACTTGGCATTCGATTAACGATAAATTTTGCACATTTAGATGTGTTTTTCATATTCTAATAAGCCATATATTTTTCATACAATAATGTCTGAATTCTCTTAACGACTTCGGAATCAGAGCCCTAGGCGTAATCACACAAAGACAATAGCTTCTTACCGGCCGGGAATCGAAGAAATTAATGCATAGAAAATATATGGGTTATTCAAATATGAAAAACGTCTAAATGAACAGAATTTATCATTAATTAAATGTCAAGTCACAAATATACTAATTAGCTATGATGGAGAAGATGGGTTGATTTCAATTCTAAGTACCAAAAAACCCGAATTCGTTAGGTTTAAGTACTGAAGAATTGTCATTGACTTTTATCTTTCTTCTTGGCCGAGTGGTATGTCACTGTTCATTCAAGTTTCCTGGACCAGGGTTTAATTATTATCATTATTATTATTATTATTATTATTATTATTATTATTATTATTATTATTAGCCAAGCTACAACCCTAATTAGAAAAGCAAGATGCTATAAGCCCAAGGGCTCCAATAGGGAAAAATAGATAAATGATGAGAACAAGTTAACAATAAATCATTCAAAAACAGTAACAACGTCAAAGCAGATATGTCCTATATAAACTATTAACAACGTCAAAAACAGATATGTCTTATATAAACTATAAAAAAGACTTATGTCAGCCTGGTCAACATAAAAAGATTTGCTCCAACTTTGAACTTTTGAAGTTCTACTGATTCAACTACCCGATTTGGAAGATCATTCCACAACTTGGTAACAGCTGGAATAAAACTTCTAGAATACTGTGTAGTATTGAGCCTCATGATGGAGAAGGCCTGGCTATTAGAATTAACTGCCTGCCTAGTATTACGAACAGGATAGAATTGTCCAGGGAGATCTGAATGTAAAGGATAGTCAAAGTTATGAAAAATCTTATGCAACATGCATAATGAACTAATTGAACGACGGTGCCAAAGATTAATATCTAGATCAGGAATAAGAAATTTAATAGACCATAAGTTTCTGTCCAACAAATTTAGATGAGAATCAACGGCTGAACACCAGATAGGAGAACAATACTCAAAACAAGGTAGAATGAAAGAATTAAAAAACTTCTTCAGAATAGATTGATCACCGAAAATCTTAAAAGACTTTCTCAATAAGCCAATTTTTTGTGCAATTGAAGAAGACACAGACCTAATGTGTTTCTCAAAAGTAAATTTGCTGTCGAGAATCACACCTAAAATTTTAAAAGAGTCATACAAATTTAAAGAAACATTATCAATACTGAGGTCCGGATATTGGGGAGCCAGCGTCCTTGACCTACTTACTTTGAGTTTTGTTAGGATTCAACTTCATACCCCATAATTTGCACCATGCACTAATTTTAGCTAAATCTCTATTAAGGGATTCAGCAACCCCAGATCTACATTCAGGGGAGGGAATTGATGCAAAGAGAGTAGCATCATATGCATATGCAACAAGATTGTTTTCTAGGCCAAACCACATGTCATGTGTATATAGTATGAAAAGTAATGGGCCAAGAACACTACCCTGTGGAACACCGGATATCACATTCCTATACTCACTATGGTGCCCATCAACAACAAATTTTTGAGATCTATTACTTTAAAAATCCATAATAATGCTAAGAA
>NC_090725.1:185285986-185343486 GCF_036898095.1 Palaemon carinicauda
GACATATCCTACAACAAAACAAGCGTAAAATAGCGTACGTAAAGCTATACTGTATACGTAGGGTACCTTGTACTTTGAATTGGTAACTACTACGTAGCATATAAGACGGATTGTGATTGGTTCAAGCGCTGATAGATGACGAATCAGAATCCAAGTTTTGTAATCTAGCCTGTGATTGGTGTTTTGACTGCTTCTCCAACCCGCAGCATCTTTTCGCGGCCACTTCGTTTGCCACTCTCTCGCCGTGTAGATGCTGCTACGTTATTGTGAACTTTAATCTGTGCTGTGTGTGACTGTTTTAAGTTGAACTTTTTGTTGAACTTTCTGTTTAACCCTATTGTACAATGGCTCCCAAGCGTTCTGCTTCTGCTAAGGCTGGTAGTGAGCCTAAACGCCACCAAAAGATGATGACGATTGCTGAGAAGGTGACGCTTCTCGATATGTTAAAAGAAGGCAGAAGTTACGCGGCCGCAGGCCGCCATTTTGGAGTGAACGAATCCACCGTTCGCTACATCAAGAAGGACGAGGCGAACATTAGAAAGACGGCTGCCATCACCTTTAGCAGATCAGCGAAGCGAGTCGTTACCACGCGTAATAAAACGATCGTACGCATGGAAGGTGCTTTAGCAGTGTGGATTGCCGACTGCCGGAAGAAGAACATAGCCTTAGATACGAACACCATCCGAACCAAAGCTTTGAGCTTGTATGAGAATTTTGCGGCAAAGGAACCTCAAGACGACGATGGAGACCATGCTGAAGAAGATGATGTTGATGAACCTCAACCAGGGACATCCACTGATTCCCAGCCTCAGAAACAACGTTTTTCCACCAGCAAAGGATGGTTCGCGAAGTTTCAGAAACGCTTCGGCCTGAAAAGCGTTTCCCTGCATGGCGAGGCTGCTTCCGCTGACACTGCCGCTGCTGAAACTTACGCGAACGAGACTTTCAAGAACATTATCGCTGAAGGTGGATACAAGCCGGAACAAGTGTTTAATATGGATGAGACCGGCTTGTTTTGGAAGAGAATGCCGTCGCGAACTTTCCTGTTCAAAGAAGAAGCCAAAGCGTTCAAAGATTGCGCAACCCTCGTGATGTGTGGCAATGCTGCTGGATTTTTGCTAAAGCCGGGGCTTATTTACAAGTCGAAAAATCCTCGCGCTTTGAAAAATGAAAATAAGAATCTCCTTCCCGTGTACTGGATGCATAATCAAAATGCATGGATTACGAAGATGCTGACCTCCAACTGGTTCCACCAGTGTTTCATCCCGCAAGTCAGTGAATATCTCGTAGAGAAGGGCTTGCCATTCAAGATCCTTCTCCTTATGGATAACGCTGGTGGACACGCAACTGACCTGTCGCATGAGGGCATTCAGGTTGAGTTCCTGCCACCCAACACCACGTCATTAATTCAACCGATGGACCAGGGGGTTATCAGGGCGTTCAAGGCCCTCTACACGAAGAATACCTTGGCGGACCTCGTTGCGTGTGTGGATGCTGCCCAAGAAGATGAAGATGAAAATTTCAATTTGAAGGCGTACTGGCAGAAGTACACAATAGCCACGTGCCTGCAGAACATTCAGAAGGCACTGCAAGAAATGAAACCTGCAACCGTTAATGCGAGCTGGAAGAAGTTGTGGCCCCAGATTGTTTACGACGACGAGGGATTTACACCGTCTGAAATTCAACACTCTGCAATACGCAAATCTGTGCAGTTGGCTGTGATAATTGGAGGTGACGGGTTTGGCGACATGACGACTGAAGACGTCGACGAGTTGTTGGACTGCCATTCCCAGCCGCTAACTGACGCAGACCTAGAAGACCTGACGAAATCGGCCAGTGAAGAAGACAGTGAAACGCAGGAAGAGACCCAAGAAAATGTCGAAGAAACGGGCTTAACATTAGAACGGCTTGCCAAGCTCTGCAACCATGTGAAGGAGGTGAAAGAAATGTCGCAAGAGTGGGACGAGGATATGGTTCGGTCTATGCAATTCTGCAACAAGATCGATGACATCATAACTCCCTACAGGATGCTCTTCGAGTGAAAAAAGAAGCAGCGGCAGCAACTTCCGATCACAATGTTCTTCCAGCCTCGCAAAAAAGAGCCAGTTCCTCCTGCTAGTACGCCTTCGGAAGAAATTGAAGAAGTGTCCCAGGAAGAAGTTGAAGAGGTGTCCCAGGAAAAGACACCTCCGTCTGAAGAGACGTAAAATACTATCATTGGCTGCACAGTAGAAGACATCATCAGCTTCATCATCATCATTTCTACTGTGCAGCAAATTCATCGCCATCATCATTCAAGTTTTTCTTCAACTTCTTTCGTGGTGAGTACAGTAACAATCTTTATTTTTTACTTTAATATTCTAACATTTTAATATTTGTGCCTGTTTTAGTTTAGTATGCATTAAGTTAAAGGGAAGGTTTTAAAAGTCTGAATATACATGTTATAACCTATCATATTTTTTTGTTTAAAATTTACATTTACTGTACGTACGTAAAACAACTCTCTCTCTCTCTCTCTCTCTCTCTCTATCTCTCTCTCTCTCTCTCTCTCTCTCTCGTAAATTGTTTTCCTGCTTTGCTACGTATGTACAGTATGATTTTATATAGATACGGTAAATAATATTTGTAATAACATATTTTCTAAAAGCTTTTACTGTAATATAATTATTTATCACTTTCATCATGCGCGTTAAATGCCTTCGTTTGTTTACTGAGCGTGGTTGTTTACTGAGCATACTTTATGACGCCGTCGTTTCAGGCGGCGTCATAAAGAAAAATATTTCATTTGGAAGTCCTAAGAAAAATTAAGTAAAACATTGGTAAATAACAAAATCAACATACTGTACTGAATAATCAATATAATCGATGCAAAAACTAACCTATACACAGATGTGTAAATGCCTTTGTTTCTTCATTATGATCAGAGATAAACGTAAACAAAACATTGGTTGCCACTTTTTATCGTACTTTTTGGCATGTTTAGGAAACGCATGATATAAAATCGCCTTTAATATTTGTGCCTGTTTTAGTTTAGGGTACGGTAGTACATGCATTAAGTGTTCTGTACATTAAAGGGTAGTTTGTTAACAGTACTACGTACAAGGGAAGGTTTTAAAAGTCTGAATATACATGTTAAATAAATACGTAAATATGGTGTCACTACTTCGCGGATTTTCACCTATCGCGGTCGGGTCTGGAACCTATCTACCGCGATAAACGAGGGCTCACTGTAACTCCATAGATATACGCATACATCCTTCAGTATTGGTAACTATGGTACCGAACGATGAGAGTAAGCGAAAACTTTGTAAAAAAGTAGGAGCAAATAAAATCAATAGCACAGTCCCACTCACTGCAATTTTTTTTTTTTTTTTTTTTGTCTCCAGTAGATAAAAATACCGAAGTTTATGAAAGGAGGGTTAAAAATTTAGGTGCATTACTTTTATTTGTATATATATCAGGTTCAATGAAAGGAAATGCAAAAAGGAACAGTAGTTTTCTAATGTTTCCAAAATTTCATTCATGTAGCATTTGCAATACAACCTTTTATACAATATTTAAATTCAGAAAATTGAAGTTTTCAGAACACAAAAATTATGCAAGAGAGTAGTAAAATAAAGATTCCCATGACATAAAAAGAAAATATCACCCGTGACTCTACATTATTAAATAGGTATATTGAACAGAAGATCATTAGTCCCCTTGCACAATGTAGACTGAGAAGTCCCAATTATACAATCCACAAAGTCCATGCACAACACTTGAGAAGCTGGTTTAAATACTCTACCAGCGCTCACCACAAAGTGTTTAATTTCTTCCAACTGTCGTTATTAATATTTGAAGAACACTCTTGAAGATTTCCATCCTGTGTAAGCCTGCAAAGGACATACATTAGAACAAATTGAAGGAAAAGGCACCTTTTTGTAGGGTCATGACCCGCTGCAATACCTTCCGAGTCATCCATTCTGATGAAATAGGTGAGTTTGGACCTTAGCTGTTTCAGAGAAAGATTAGATCCTGTCATCTCCCCTTTAAAAAGTTGACCGCCTTTAAAGGCCCGGCTCTTGGACAGGTAAGCCTTAAGGCACTCCACAGAGTAAAGAGAAGGGCCTCTTGCAGTGAAACAATATTGTAGAGCCCCCAGCATTTTGTGTGAAGTACATTTTTGGCCAAGAAGGCAGGATCTTGGTAAAGATTTACTTCCCCCGAATCTGAGAATTCAATATGGCCATCATCTCTTGAAAGGGCCACAATCTTACTGACTCTAGTACCAGAAGCCATAGCAATTAAAACGATAGACTTTTGACTAAGATCCCTCAGAGAGGTAGAGGCGTTATTTATCGAAGAGGCAAAGTGCAGGACTTTATCCAACGACCAAGAAATAGCCTTGGGAGGAGCATTAGGTTTCGGTTTAGAACAAGCCTTCGGGATATTATTGAACAGCTCGCTATTTAGTTCAAAATCAAAAGGATACGTGATCGGTCTAGTTAGTGCCGACTTACATTAGGCAATAGTTGTAGAGGGTAGACCTTGGTAATGCAATGAAATAAAGAAAAAAATACATAAGTCCTTAGAAATAGAAGAGGGCTTATGACTTCACGAATGCAATAATTTTTTTTTTCCAGGAAAACAATTATTGTCGTTTTGTGGTGTTGGACTTGTACTCTTCTATGAAGTCAATTCTTTATCTTGCAACTCCGAATTTCTTTGAGACACGAGGGCGAGAAAATCATTAGCTGAAGGGTTTTCGTTATCCTAGAGGAAGCAAAGACAGTCTTCTGATAAACATCCTGGGACAGCACTGGAGATGATAGAGGGACCTGGAGGGGTTTGATTTCCAGAACAAGAGGATACCAATTGCTCTTGGGCCACTTGGGAGCCACTAGAGCTGCTGTTTCATTGAAAGTCTACAGTTTGTTCAGTACTTTCAGTAGGAGGTAGAATGGAGGAAATAGGTAGGTGTGAGACCACTGGTTCCAATCCAGAGACATCGCATCCGTCCCTGTCGTTTCTAGATCTAAGTTTGGTGCTACATAATGGGGAAACTTCTTGTTGAAGCTCGTCGCAAAGAGATCAATTTGCAGTTCCGAGACTTGCTGTAGAATGAAACAATGATTTTGCATCCAGGGACTATTCTGCTTTCACAGGCTTAGATCTCGACAAGGCGTCTGCTGTCACCTTGCGAATCCCCTCGAGGTGAACGGCTGAGAGATGCCAATTCCTCCGTTTTGCTAAAGGCTAGGATTACTGGTTGATCAGAGGGGATCTGAAGCCCTGTCGGTTGACACAATGTACTATCGTTCTGTTGTCGATTACTAATTTGATATATGATTTTGTCTTTGGGCTTAGTCTCTTCAGAATCAGAAACACTGCCATAGCTTTCTGAACATTGATGTGAAACTTCTGAAATGCGATCGACCACCAACCATGCACTTTCTTGGAAGAGGAGTGCCTCCCTCAACCTTGTTCCGAGGCATCCATGTGAATTGTCAAGGAAGGACAAGGATACTGCAGATGGACGTGTTTCGATAGACTCTGTCAATGGACTACGGTTTTAGCTGCTTTCACACTAAGACCGAGGTTTTATGGTGAAGATCTCTCCGAGCATTGGATGCCTTTCTTCAAACTCTGTTGGCATTTTTGAATCTTGCTTCCAGGATTGGGTCAGCATGGCAGCGAACTGTAGTGAACCATAGAGTCTTTACTGTTGTCGTTTGGTGAGTACTTTTGAACAAAGTAGGCACCTGACCAAGTTTGTGATTTCCTTTCTCTTGACTTGTGGTAGAGATAGGGTGTGTGACTTTAGATTCCAGTGAAGTCCTAGCCCCTGGAATTTCTGAGCTGGAGACAGCCTGGACTTCCCGAGGTCGATTCGGAAGCCCAGAGACTATGAATTTCATAACTTACTTCTTGGGCTGTCGGGATGACTTCGTTGCAGCCCAGACTAGCCAGACATCCAGGTACACCATCACCTGAAGACCTCTCTTCCGAAGTTGTTAGATGATGGCCTAAACTAGCTTTGTGAAAATCCTTGGAGCTATACTGAGCCCATTGGGCATAGCTTTGAATACGTAGGCCTTTCTTGCCAGTTTGAAACCAAGGTAGAGCGAGAAGCGCTAACTTATCGGAAGATGCCAATAGGCGTCTGTGGAGAAAGTGTAGGGCCCCTGGGGTAGTAGGGTCCGTAATTGTGAGATAGTCAACATCTGGAACTTGTCTTTCAGAATGAATTTGTTTAGTGGGGACAAGTCTAGAATAGTTCGAAGAGTGTTTAAATCTTTCTTGTGATCGCAGAATAGCCGCCCTTGAAAGTTCATGGATTTTTTGCAAAGGATGTCTCCCTTCCGGAGAAGATCCTGCACATAATCCTCCATAAATGGGGTTGTGGGTTGAAAGAACCTCTTGAACTGAGGTCGTTTCTGTCTCCTTTTCCAGCCTAGCCCTTCTGAGAGTATGCTGTCAGTCCATGGAAGGAGAAAATCTCGCCCACTTAGGGCCAGAAAAGATAGCCTTCAAGTTATCTTGTCCAAGGATGGCAACAAAGCGTAGTATACAACTACCAGAGGGACCTTCAAGACTGCAGGCCCCCACTGTGACGAGTCAACAGCATCGGAGGATAGACAGCCTCACCAAACCAGAAAGGTTAGGTGAAAGAATGGGATAGTGCATAAGTGAAAATTTACCAGCCATTGGCACTGGCCAGGGAGGAGCTAGCTTAAGTCAATGCTGATAAAAAAATAAACACACAATAAACACCAAAGAAAGGAGGGTAGGATACCTATAATCATAGCACACTAAAAAAAAAATATGTAAAACATATTCCTACAATAATATGACTAAATAACTAAGCATTTCTGAGTGATTTGCTAACATGGTGCAATGGTGCTGACCACGTGCTTGCCACAGAACAATCAAAGCATGCAAATCTAAAGATAAACGAGATGGAGACGTGAAATTCTCCAAACACAAAAAGGGGTACTCAACTTAGTCGATGATGAGGAAGAAGCTGAAGCATCCATGATCGAAAATCACTCATAAAGCTAAGGAAAAACAGGAAGAAAATACTCCAAGTGACTGTCAAGTATGGATAGATAGGAAATACATTAATGCCTCACAACACGAAATTAACTCGTCCTGGAGTGGCTTTCGTAAAGTGATTTTTTCGTGGTGTCACATTTCACATGCAAATTGCCTAATTGGTTCCAAACTCTACAAAACACCACATTAAATCTTATAATAAAGTTACAGTATAACCACAGTGAAATACTGTACAGCCAAATACATTTGAAGAATTCAGTACACCTAAACTAACTGTTAATACCTGTAAATTAAGTAGTTATTACAGCCTAATGTAGTAATAAATGAAAAATATTACAATACATACAGTACAGTGCTATACATATACAAATTATATAGTTCCATATGTACTGTACTATTATAGTTACCCCTATTATAGACCACAGCTACATTTTCTGTCGTCTGAATCCATTTTCTTCAACTTTTTGTGATGGGTGACTATTTTATTCTTGGCCTGGCTGGCAAATCTCTCTTCTTAAAATGAAATTTTTTTTCGCAAAGTGAGTCATAAAAACATTCACATCTTGTTTCACAGCTTAAAAACTTCGTAAGCAGATTCATTCGTGAAGAGAGGCACGACTGTATGTTAGTTTTAGCACATTGAGATCGGGATGTATACCCCGTATTGTAGTGTATTACAGGGCAATGTAACCTAGGAAAACAACTACTTTTTCTTATAGAAAAAATTACGCTCTCTTCAAAAATGACACTCGTTCCTGTCGCAAATGAATAGTTTCAGAATTGTATATACATCTATATCCTCCGATTATGGGGGACCCCAGTGGGAACTCGGGGTTTTGGGTGGGGAAAACATACTGGGGAATCGATATATAAACGTAAAGCAAGCCTTTTCTTCTCTATACATTACCTTCTTGAAATCATAATAATCGGAGGAAAATACAAAACAGTATATCTGGATAAACTTTGGAGGCGCCGTTGCAAAGATTGTCATAAAAAAATACAGTAACCAGTGCTGCCAACGTCCGATGTAGATCAAATGTTAACATTCCATGCTAACAGTAGCACCCGTATGTTCGTTCGTTCATGCATACCAGTTTCGCCCTGCGCAGAAACCCCTCCCCCCTGCGCAAAAGCTTTTTCCCATTTTATTACTCGTTTTATTATCCCATTCCTTTTAAAATCATCTCTTTTTATATTCACATTCAATATTATTTATCTTTCATTCCATTTTATCTTCCTAAATTGGGTGTATTTCTTTTATTTCCTTTTCACTACCCGGTTTCACATAAATTCTTCCTCTGGACTAGTTTCCCTATCCAGTTCATTCATGGTAACACCATCTCATTTTATATTTCCTTTCAATATTATTTATCATTCATTCCATTTTACCTTCCTATATTGTTTTTATTTCCTTTTCACTCCCCAGTTTCACATAAATACTTTCCCTGGACTAGTTTCCCTACCCAGTTCATTTATGTTTACCCTCTAGACTCCCTTATTTTTCTGTTAACCAATCAGGAACCGATACGTATTCAAAGTTTACACAAGGGGGTTGACAACTGATATTTCCCTACCCCCTTCCTTTGTCTCTTTAAGTGGTCTGTTCTTTCCTCTTCCATGAAGCCCTTTTCCTTTGTAACCTTTGAACTAGTCAGGTGTCCGTCATTTTGAGTGAGATTTATTTTTTCGTATTTTACTATGGAGGAAATCATAGATACTTGTAACGGCTGCAGTATTCCGTATCTAAAAGCATTTGCTAAATTCCATGGTGATTCTTATGATTCTTCTGCCAATGTTGATATTTTCCTGAAATCACACAATGTAATTCCTCAACGATTGCAGTGCCCCAAGTGTCGTTCCCCCCTATCTTACAGGAAAGATATTCACATGTTTTATTGCAATACCGTATCCACCATACCTAAAACCAAAAAGAAACGTCGTTGTGGTTATACCATTACTTCCTATAAAGGTACATTTTTGGGAAAAAGTCATCCACCCCCATGGAAGACTCCCGTGACCCACAAGTTTCGGCGTCTTCTTTGTAAAGGTAAGTGGAGAATTTTACCGTTTTCAGTAAATACCTGAGGTTTGTGACCTGTCATACTACTAGGATAGGTTAGGTGGGTTTGTTAGGTTCTGTGCCCTTTTTGTACTTTTTATATATTGAGTAAAACTTATATGGAGAAATTATTTAAAATACGTATGGAAATAGCTATCATTGCTATCGTTAGTAATGTCATCGTGCCGTTGGTAACTCTGTGTACCATACGTCAACGTTGGTAGCAATGTGTATTATTGGTAACGTTGCTAATGTTATCGTTCGCAGTACATTCATTTAAGAGAAGTGACACCATTGAAGAAATGCTTATATTTAAATATTTTAACACAACATAAATGACATCAGTGATTATATTTAACCATTTTAACAGAAAATATATGTTTTCCTATAGGAAATAACGTAATCTAACCGGGTTTCACCTTCATTTCATCCGTAATAACAGCAACCAATTCGGCAACTTAAATTTAGCCGAATTGGTTGATCTATTTGTTTCCGATTGAAATGAACATCAAATTCGGTTAAATCACGTTATTTACTATAGGAAAACATATATTTTCTGTTCGAAATCTCACACTGTAATACAATACAAAATTACCTTAACAAATCCCTGTTATATACACGATATCTCTCGGGATACTCGCTCCGAAGGTTAGAACTCCGTTGATACCTCTAAGGTAAAATTTCTCAGGTATATCACTCCCAGAAATATCCCAAGTAGAACTGCTATTTGTGGGTGAGATAGCCATGTTGTCCTGATGGAATTTTCTCATTGGCAGCTTCTACCTGGGATATTTCTGCGAGTGATATACCAGAGAAATTTTACCTTAGAGGTATCAATGGTGTCCTAACCTTCAGAGCGAATATCCCCAGAGATATCGGGTATAAATGAGGGACGTGTTGATAACAAGCCAGGGTTATCCTTCCCCGAATAGAGTTAAACTTGTCTCGGTGGGAAGGTGAGGGTAGGATATGTGGGCAAGAGAGACATTACAACTCCTGATCTCAATGTGGTACAACTGATACGTTTCCTGTTTAATCATTCCAAGAGCAGCCATCGCATTACGCAAGGTTCCACACTGAGAATTGGGAGGGGATGGAAAAGTAACGGGTGGGCCATCAGGACGACTTTGCTATTTCAACCAAAAATAGAAAATAATAGTTTTAATCTCATATGATTATCATAATGTATGCTATACAAAAAGAAAAACTGATACATAAACATTCTTTGGGAATGACTTAATTTTCATACAGATGTTAGTACTTAGTTGTAGTATATTTAGTGGAGCCTAATTTTTTTTTTTATTATCATGTCTACTGTCAAATTCATCAACAAAATAGTCTAAATCAATACTCTTATCGTGTTCCCTTTCAATAGACAATCTAGCACTGGTCATATAATTTCTTGGAAATGGTTTAACTAATTTTAGTTTTTAAAAACTCTCACAAGAAGCACTCATAACCGGAAGAGTGACAGAAATTAACTGTAATTTATATAGACTGTCAAAAGAAGCCTTATAGTGACTTTAAAGTTACAGAAATTGTGTTATTGATATAGGCTGCATTGGTTCTTTCATGAGGAATTTCTTGACCAGAGGGATCTTGTGTTGTAGATCACTTTCGTTAACAGAATATTTCTTTGCAATTGCCTTTAAAGCTTTTTCAAGCAGGGAGACCTCCCCTCCAGGACACAGTGCGGAAATACCACAAAAAATTGCATTTAATTCTCTGGAGAAATGACGGATTAATTCATGAATCAAACGGTCTAGGATATCCTAGAAGATCCTGATGTGTTGCACATGACTTGCATCAGAAAGTCTTTGACCAGATGTTTTAAGCATGATAAATTCATCAAGCTTTCGAGGTATCTTTGTCGTTTTTCTTGTAGTTGTTGAGTTCACTGACCTTCTCAGAGTAATGGTCATTCAAGTCAGAGTTAGTGTATCAACTAAATCTTTATGGAGAGATGATATAAGCTTTTTTGCTTCTCCCAAGTCTGTTTGTTTGTCCTGTAGCAATTTAGATGCTTTGTTAATTTTTCCAAGAATATCTGAAAAGAAATGCAGTAAGTAAACAGCTCAAGCTCTAGTGCCGTCCGCAGAAGTTTCCTTCAAAAGTTTCATTATGCATTCCAGAGGAAGTAGAGCATTTTCAAATGAGGTGACCCGACATCACCACCTTGTTCAACCAAACAAAAGAATTCAGCTTACTAGGGCACAAACTTTGTGAACATTTATCAACACTAAATCGAGCCTGTGTTCATATCAGTGTATATAATATGCAAAAGTAGCTTTATCACGAATTCGTTTCTGAACACCAATGATTCCTCCACTCATCACTGATGCTCCATCAATTCCTAACCCTCAAGGAAGAGAAGATTTGTAATCTAACCCAATCGGTCTAAACTTTTCAAGATTATATTTGATAGACGTAGCATCCAACCAGTCCATTTGAGATAAGAAATGAAGCATTCCTGAATGCTGTCTCTGTCTGCCTTACGAACATCCTTGGCTTTCATCAACGTAGAACAGAAAAATAATGATGTGACCTAACTTTTTCTGCAATTTTTTTCCTCACCCTATAAGTGAGTGTGTAAATCGTCTCATTTATCGTCTCATTTGTTCCCATACTACCAAATCTTCCGCTATTTATATTGGATATTACGTTTGGCGAAGCTGGAAGGCAGCCATTAGATTTATTTAGAATACAAGGTGGCAACCCTAGCTAACCACTAATAGTGGGTAAGTAAGGGGTGCTTTGCGGGCTACCCAGCCACCTATATCTACTTCTGGTTCCCCGTTCGCCTTTCTTTCATCTTCTGCTGACAACGAGTCTTCTTGCCTTCTGCCGATCTCGTTGTCTCCCAACAGTCTGCAATTTTTCTCTCTCCCTACAGGCAATGTTTCAGCCCAGGTATGCAGCCCCGCCTATTGAGGATTGCGAGATGAAGGGCAATCATCAACCCCACGACAATCTCTGGATCGACAGACTTTCCTTCTGTTTAATAATCGCAGGGCAAGACTCATTACCTCGTCTTCCTGGTCGATCAGGATGTTTTTCATGAAAATTCAATGATGAGTTCAAAATTTATTCTATTCAATGATCGCAGGGACAAAGCTCATCACCTTGTCTTCCTGGTCAATCAGATTGTCGTTTGCAACAATCAGATGCTAGACACCCATTAGGGGGTCTTTTGTGATGATCAATGATCGCTATGATCACAGGATCATAGGTTATCGCGATCCCAATGTTCTTCTTCTTGAAGACAAACTCCTGTTCGGTTTCCCCTTTAAGGGAATACTCCAATAGGATTCCCACTAGGGAAATCCCTTTGTGGACAACTCAGAATTAAGCATTGGCTTTTTCTCTAGCAACTCTTTTTGTTAACCTCCATTTGAGGTAGAACTCATTGAAGTGCAACAGAGTGCTGCTCGGAGGTTCGCCTCCAGGTGTAAGATATTTCCCTTCTGAGGGAGAGTCTACACAACCTTTGCACACGTTTGCACTCATGCATAGGATCATGAGTTATACACTCATGGTCACGAGCTCATGACGTTCGTGGTCTCCGCTCACGTTAGCGCTCATGCTCATGATCGTAAGCTACATGGTCACGATCACGAGTGAGATGCTCGAGACGACGATTACAACACTAGTCTTTCCTCAACTCTTGAGGACGCTCACGATCACGAGATAAACACTTGTGATCGTGAGCGAAACGCTCACGATCGGGAGTTACACTCGGTCACAAGCGAGACGCTCGTGGACCACGATTTTGACACTAGTGTCTTCTCAATTTTTGAGGTTGCTTGCAATCACGAGCTAGACACTTGTGATCACGAGCAAGACTCTCGTGACCTTGATTGTGATGTCATGATCGCGAGCATCTTGTGGTAAAGATCACGAGCTATACTTGTGATCACGAATGAGACGCTCGTGATGAGCCCGTATCCCAGGACAGTTGCTCTCGATCAAGAACTAAAAGCTCATATCAAGAGGTATAAGCTCGCAATCACAAGATTGACGCTCACGATCATGAACTAGATGCTCGCAATATAGAGCACGAGGAAGACACTCACGATAATGGGCACAAACCAGACACTAAATACGAGCTGATGCTCATGATTATAAACTAAATGCTCATGATCATAAGCTAAATGCTCACAATCATACATTCTCATGATCACGAACTAGATGCTTATGATCACGATCTAGTCAAGCACAAGCTATTGATGCGAGACGCTTACACTCTCGAGCTAGACTCATGCAGGACACACTCGCTCCTAGGCATGACGCTCACACTCTTGTACAAGACGCTCATGTTCTTGTGTGAGATGCTCGCACTCATAACCAAGAAGCTCTCGTACGAGGCGCTCATGCTCAGGCGCAAGATGCTTTCGCTCACGTACAAGATGCTCACACTCTCGTGCAAGACGCTCACACTCTCGTGCAAGACGCTCACACTCGTGAACGTAACTCTCACGAGCTCACACGAGGCATTTCAAGACCTAGAATAAGGCTATAATAATCATGAGCACAGTCTCAAGCGAAACGATCCCGACCGATTCGGTAGATCTTGGATTTTCCAGATCTCCGATTTGTCGGCTACCAATAGCCGTTTTTTTAACGGCTAGACGATCTCCGGTTGGTTATCAATAGCACCGTTCGCTCTTTTCCTGTTCAACACCTAGTCATCCGTTGTCCTACACGACGGTAACTCGTTGTTTTTGCTTACTGGCCACTTTACTGCCTGAAGTTCACTAGTCAGTTTTTTCCTTCAGGGAATCTAAAAATACACACACCCTTCTTCAGCGACAAGGATAATATGCTCTTTGTGTTCTTGTTTGTGTATCAAAATCAGTGCTTCTTGGGTTCCCAAAGTTTTCTCGCCGTTGGTTGGTGGAATCTAGAGGAATCCGCTTCAAAGTGGCCATTGAATCCGGCACACTCACGGGAATCTATCTCCCTCTAACGTACATGTTTTTTCATGTACACTTCGTTCATACTACAGGAAGGCTGGCGAACTAATTGCCTCAGGAACGAGGTTGCTGCTTCGGTTGCTACCTTCTCCCCTGTTGTCCTGATTATTTTGGGGCTGCTCACGAGCCGAATTTGCTTGAATAGGAACTACACTAGTTAGACAGTCTTCTGAAGCAAATTGGATTTTGGATGTGATAACGGAGGCAGATTCTGTGAATCTTCCCCCCCCCCTCTAGTGGGAGGCACAACCTCTTGAGGTTACCGGCATTCTCTCCCTCTTAGAGAACAAAATTCAGAGCTGTCTAATCGACAGCCATAGCAGTTTACTTGCTATGATTCGGGTCAACCCTAGACGTGTGACTGAAAGGAATAACAGAGGATATTGAAAATCTGTGTTTTCCCAATCTCCGTTGGCCCTTATGCCCTCGGACCTTAGTGAAAACACATTCAACCTCCATCTGCTTCTGTTCCGGGGAAACATCCTTTATCTACACTTCATGAAACTCAGGCTTGTTCATGAACTCAGACGATGACTCTCCCGTAACCGGAGCTCCTCCTTAGGCCTGAGTGGTTGGGAATGAATATATTCCTCTTCTCATAAGAGAACCCCTCCCACGAGCTTGAAATATAATCAGCTCATGTCTTTTTCGCCAAGGAAAGAGAGTCCAGACTTAGCTACAAGGATACTATCTTTTATCTTCCATCTTTCTCTAGGAAATGGTAAACAGTCTCTATCTTCTTCCCCATGATTGGAACATCCGACCTCATAGGAAGACGGGGGACGCCAGAATATAGCCATGCTTTATCGGTTAGAAGTCTTTACTTTTAGTCTCTCCTCGTGAGACAAGCTCAACCTTCAAACCTTGTCATGCGAGGGAAGATTTTGCAATCAACCAGTTAGCCTCCTATATAGGATCGGCCCTTGTCTGGAAGACCTCGACCTACTGACTGATTATAAAATCTCGAACTCCTGCAAGACATCTCCTTCCGTTTACCTCGATCTATAATTTGAGTGATCGAAGGAGTGATAGGAAGGTCATATCCTATATGGATATCTGTAGACTGTGTCATTACCCTGTAGAAACAAGACCACATTAGTCCCCTTCGAGTGCAACATCTGAAGAACTAGCCGGGTCCTAGGTCCTTCGGCACTACGGATCGTCCTTCTCTTGGTTATATCTAAGATCTGAGCAAGTAATGGTCCTAGTTAAAAGACTGCCTGACTAGAGTCTCTCCTAAGAAGTAGATCTTGTTTTTCTGGATTTGACGTTTCCTATAGAGGCATCAAAGAAAAATGGGGGTGAGACCACATCCAGGACCATATGTCCCTAGGAATATGATCAGAGCACGAATGATACTGTTTCTTAATCCCCTAGTAGGCACCTTTTTCTGAAACTGCCAGGAGGGAATGACTGATTCGTCTTTCCTGTTGGCGGGAAAACACTTCTGCTCTTATGTGGTCTCCCCTTCTGGGTATCCTGTCCACGGGTTTGGATTTTATAGACTCCACCCCTTCTGCAGGAATCTTCCTTCTACAGCCTCTGTTTCAGAGGTGTTCATTCGGGTAGTAGAATGAATATCAATGACAAGCAGGGATTTTCTTTTTGCTGAAGAAAGACTGCCATCTCCTGTTCGATTCCATTTTGCGAGCCATTTTCTCTGGGAAAGGAATAGAAGGCTTCTCCCCACTTCCGTGCAGACTTATATTCTGACTTGTCTCATTAAGGGACTCGACTAGAGCTTCGGTCTAGGCTCGTCAACCGAAAAGACAGGTCACATACAGTGGCATATCTATGACTCTGGAGAACCTGTTACGGACTTCCTTTACGACTAGATACTCTGTGGTGAGAGTCGAGTGAAGTCTGTTTTTTCCTCTTCTCAAGAGTGCTATTCTAGTCATGCACTCAAAAATTGCCAACGAAGGGACTCACGCTCTTAGGCTTAGGCAATGGAAGACCTTTGCTTATCCATCGAGCATCTCCTCTAATCGTTGCTCTAAATCTTCCTCTGATCCCGAAGACTGGTCTTTCCCAGTGTGACACTCGACCAAAAGAGAGACATACTCTTTGGGTCTCCCTCAATGCCTCTCACTCATGGCGAGAAACTAAGTAATATCCTATTTTGTTACGGGCTGCTTGAACCTCAGGTTCAAGCCCTCCAACTGTGAACCTGCCGCTTTGTAATCAAGGCTGTAACGCAGGTAATTAATTGAGGACATACCTCAAGGAAGCTGATTACCTAGCCCCAAGGGTCAGATACTCGTCATTGTTTTTCTTTTTCACACCAGTGATTATATTGAGGCCATACCTCAGGAAAACAATGAAGGAGTTCGCTCCTTAGGTTCAGCACGCCTCACTAACCCTAGGAAGGTCAAAGGAGGCTGTAAGGATCTCGCCCGTTACCGGGACACAGGTCCTATATCAGTCACAGAACCCCTCTCCTCCTCCTCATAGAGATGACCCAGAGCTCTGAACGTTTTAGGGCAGAATCTGTCCATAACATTTTCCAGCAGCTCCTTTGTGACACAAATCGTGCCATCGGTAAGGTAGAAAGGTGTCTGATCTTCACCTCACCCTACCTACAAGATGTGACCCACAGAAGACCCGATATGTTTTCTCTGTCTCCCCTGTGGTCCAAAATGCTTTTGAGCAGCTCCTTTGTGACACAAACCATGCCATTGGTAGGGTGGTTACATGTCCAATCTTCACCTCACCCTACCTTCAAGACGTGACCTACAGAAGACCTGATACGGTTTCTCTATCACTCCTGTGGTGGTGGCACAATAAGTGGTTCAATAATACTTCGGGCGCCTTGTTGGACAAGTAGCAGAAGGTTGAAGGCATTGCCTACCCTGGGTAAGACTGGGATGAATGAAAGTATACCTGGCTCTTTAACTTTCATCGTCTTCCCCTCCTTTGAGGAACAGCACCATGGGTCCCTTTCCAAAGCGGGTTCCAACCTCTGCTGGTAATTACCCTTCCCTTGTGTAACCAAGTAGGTTTTCCATATAGTCGTACACGTCCCCAACCCCTCCTGTGAGGTAGGCCTTGGGAAACGTCTTTTTATGTGTAAGGCTCGTATTTTATCAAGGAGCATCTTACCTAGACGTTCTTATATCTCTTAAAACTACTTTAGTTGCTCAGGCTGCTATCATACCCACTTGTATTGATATGCGAGGTGCAAGATTTCCCTCGATCATAGTCTAATACTGTACCAGGGAAACCCGGGTCAATGACTAAGCCAGTAGTCGGATTTACCTCCCTCCTAAGAGTGAGTAATCCAATATAAATAGTGGAAGGTTTGTTAGTATGAGAACAAATGACAAATTCAGAAATAATTTTTATTTTTCCCTAACTAATACAAACCTGTAGCTATTTATACAAATTGGTCCGCCATCACCTGTCCCCCAGTAAATCCTGCCTGCAAGCAAAAAGTGATGTGGTTCATTGAACCGTGAGTAGCTATAAGGGGTTAGGTAGCCCCAACCACCCCTTACCTACCCATTCTTCCATTCTTAGTGGTTAGGTAGGGTTGCCACCTCGCACTTTAAATCTAGCTCCACTGAAAGTAGCCTAATATCCAAGATAAATATATACAGGTTTGTATTAGGGAAAAATACAAATTATCTTCGAATTTGTCATTTTGTATTGCAGAATGAGTGTATTTTTCATTATTTGGACCAAATCTGACTCTGTCAGCTATAATAGAATCACGTTTAGCAGTGAACCTTAGGAGCTTCCGAACATTTCCGGGGTTCAGTTCATCATCACCTCCGGGAATTGTCTTGTGTTACTGTCAACAGAATTATTTCATCTACTGTCTTAATGTAATGACAATTTTCACGAACTTTCTTTTGGTATGCCTCACGTATACACTGATCAACTAACTTTTTATCAGCTTTATTTCGTTGTTAGTCAGGCCATACAATACAAGAAGATCTGGTTTTCATTGCTTCATGACCCTGGTGTTTTCTGAATTACAATCTCTGCGCAGTTGGTTTGTGTATGGATCTACTCCTGTTGGGTCACTCGTCCACCACAAGCACTCTTCTCAGCAAAATTTATCTTCTCTGTCCTTGTTTCCTCTTCCCCAGTTTCATCTTTTGTGATAGACTCCACCTCCTGTTTTAACAGCTCTTTTATTGCCTAAAATGTCTCTTTGGTATTCGGAATTAAAAATTTTCCTATTGCAATATCTCGTAAAAATTTCTTTGTCTCAGCCAGTCAATATTTTTCCACAAAGCCTTCTGCTATTCATTGTTTCTGCTGAGAATTATTTTATGTAGCCCCTAAAGGTCTTTCAAAGCCTCTTCATTATTAAAGAACTTCCCCCTGGATATGTTCTTTGGGCATGCGTTTAGAGCTGCCTTCCTCACTCAACACTGCTTCTACCCTATTTAACAGTTCCTTGTTGGTAGACGAGTAAAACTTGGTCCTTTATCCCCGGATTATTTGAATGTATCCCATGGTGGGTCCTGTGGTTTTGGGAGGTTCTTTAGGGTTCTTAATCTCCTGGTAGAGAATATGATTTTGGATTTTGTGTGCACGCATACATTGGTAGATAATCTTTCATATGTTGAGGATACCTTAATGTGGTGAAAGAGTTTCATATTGCCATGATCAGGAAAACTATTAGTCCTGGCCAACCATACTAAATTGATTTGCTGTGAGCAATCAGTCACCATGACCAACCCGCACTGGCCAGCGTTGTGATGAAAACTGGCCAAATCCTAGACATGAATAAGGTCATGTATGAGTTGTCCTGCAATGGACTAGGAACGGCTGCATTTGTATTTGATATATATTCCACAGTGACCAACTAGCTCATCCATTGCATTAAGCTGTGAAAATTCTGCTTCTGAAATCTTAATGGTCATTCTGGGCATAATTTCTCGCAAAGATATTAGATTGATTTATTAGAGGTTTTCTGGCATCCTGACATCTAAGGTCATGCCATAGCTTTTGCAACACCAGTATGACAAACCTAATGGGTATTAATCACTATTTGATTTGGCTTAACCAGTTTTATTGATAGTTATTCCCACTTGGTATAGTTTGTTTTCCAATGATGAAAGTAAAGACATTCCAAGGTTTAACACCTCAATTTTATCTAGAATTTATCTATGGAGAAAGTTCGATCAGCCAGAAATCAATCTTTGCCGTATGTTAATTTGAAGCGTATTTTTCAATGATATTTGATTGATGAACTATGATATTTTAAATTGACTAGGTTTTTTTAATTGTATTCAAGTTTGTGGGTATTATAAAGTACAGCAAACGGGTGGATTCTTTGCTTCATTTGTAGTGGAGTGTTTTTGCGCTGTATTTGATGACCAATCAATATTTTTCTCAGTTGGCGAGTTGTGATAAAAAGGCTTATTAATTCCATATGACTTATGAGTGAATGGCTCTCTCTTTTCAATACACAGATGTTTAGTTATGTCATATCCCTATCATTATTGTTAATTTATTCTCATCATTTATTTATTTCCTTATTTCCTTTCCTAACTGGGCTATTTTTCCCTATTGCAGCCCTTAGACGTATAGCATCTTGCTTTTCCAACTAGGGTTGTAGCTTGGCTAATAATAATAATAATAATAATAATAATAATAATAATAATAATAATAATAATACTGTGAGGAAATGTACTTTTCTATGGCACCATCTTTTCCATGGGCTTTCTTCCATCGTCAGAAGCCATTCTTTATGAATGCTTCATATGCATTGCCGTAGGCTGGTGGTGCAAAGTGCCTGCATGCAAAACAAAACATTGCATCTCGTTCTTTAGAATATTCTTCCCATTCATATTTGTCGAGCCAAGCATCCATAAAAGAACGAGCATGAACCTTTCCTTCGGAATGTTTTGCATTGAGAAATGTCAGCAGGTGCAGCTTCCCCCCTTTTCTGTTTCTTTGTTGGATGATCATATGATGAGCTTGACCGTACAGAATTGGTCATACTTTCATGATCACAGTCTCCCTTTGACTTCTTAGAAATGTGCTTTTCAATGGCACCGCCTTTTCCATGGGCTTTATTCCGTCGTCGGAAGTCATTCTTTAAGAATGCTTCATCTGCAATGCCGTAGGCTGGTGGTGCAAAGTGCCTGCATGCAAAAACAAAATATTGCATCTCATCCTTTGGAATATTCTTCCCATTCCTACTTGTCAAACCAAGCACCCACAAAAGAACAAGCATGGGCCGTTCCTTCGGAATGTTTTGCATTGAGAATTGTCTGGAGGTGCAGCAACCCCCTTTTTCCGTTTCTTTGTTGGACGATCATGTGACGAGCTTCATCGTGCAGAATCGGTAGTACTTTTACAATCACAATCCCCCTTTGACTTTTTAGCAGGTTTATCAGCTTCAATTTCTTGGTTTGCTGCCTCACATTCACTGCACTTTTAAATAATTAAAAATTTCTCCATGTTTTACTCTAGTTTGATGATTTTCTGTCAAATACATAAGGATGTCCTGAAAAAGCAACAACAAACATTAAATTTTATAATTTTCACGTGCACAAGAAAAGATAAAATTTACACAGCACAAGAAAGATAAAATGTGATGATAGTTGTCTTCTGACAAATCTCTTAATAAACACACTTTGCTTGTTGTTTGATGTGACGTTCATCTAAAAAACTGTCTTATTTTTCTTTCCTGTCAATCCACAAAAGCAAGGAATCTAAATTTTTATCAGTTTCTCATTCCAAATTGTTAAACTACAAATTATATAACAGACAATTTGATTCATTCTATTTTCTCAAGTTGTCCCTATAAATTTACTAATGCGTAATTACTATGACCTTCATCTTAGCATTTTAAAAATTACTGTTTGATACTAAACTCAATTGGCTTGCATTTTTCTGCATGTGTCTCAGGTATTTTCACTTTTCAGAGTATCCAGAGACTGCAACAGAGTCTTAAAATGTTAAACACAGTGGTCTTTTTTTGTTTTTTTTTCTTAACTAGACATTTTAGCCTACTCTGAAAATTAGCATTTTATCTACAAACTTTAAGATAGTGATAATGCAACCTTTATTCTTCATTACCAGGGCAAAAGTATTTTATATAAGTACTTGCAATCCACTTCCATGAAATGTTATCTATTTTTTTTTATACAATTTCTTACAAAACCTTAAGATTAACCATTGTTACTTGGTAAATACAGGTATCTGTCTTTCACTCTAGTGTAAATATGACATATACTCGTATATCTATATTGGTTTATTGGTTGTTTCTACTGCACATTAGTAATAGCCTAGCGAAATGCAGAAACTTAACGGTAATGCATATTTCTCATGATACAGATGCATGATTTGGCGACCATCCTTAACGGCTGACTGTGTTTACTCAAAAAATATTTCGGTACCTATTTATTTGTTTTAAGAGCAACACGTGTTGGAAGAAAAACAAGGTCAATAATAGGAAATGTACATTATTCTAAGACATTTTTCCTCTATCACAAATTACTACTTCATGAGTTATCAAAAATATGATATTTACCCTAGTTCACTGCAGCGAGCTTTAAAAATGCATTAGTAGGAGGAGCTATAAAAATAAGGGAAATTTTGAAGTATAAGCACATATTTTTTGTTATATTAGGGTATCTTTGATTAGATTTGGTTGTGTTAAATAGGATAGATTAGGTTAGGTCAGGTAAAGTTAGGGTTATTTGTTAAGTTACAAATTATATAACAGACAATTTGATTCATTCTATTTTCTCATATTGTCCTTATAAATTTACTGAGACATAATGCATGGCCTATTGCAGAATTACTCAGTCTGATTAAAAAGATAAAAACATTGTGTTTAACATTTTAAGATACTGTTGCAGTGTCTGGATATTCTGAAAAAGTGAAAATACCTGAGACACATGCAGAAAAATGCAAACCGATTGAGCTTAGTATCAAACAGAAGTTTTTAAAATGCAGAGAGGAAGGTCAGATATTTGGAATATTTCTGCGAGTGATATACCAGAAAATTCACCATAGAGGTATCAACGGAGTTCCGACGTCCAGAGCGAATATCCCGAGAGATATCGTGTATAAATCAGGGACGTGTGAATAACAAGTCATCGTTATTCTTCCCTGAATAGAGTTAATCTTGTCCCGAAGGAAAGGTGAGGGTAGGATACATGGGCAGGAGAGCCGTTACAACTCCCAATCTCAATGTACTACACCTAACACATTTCCTGTTGAACCATTATAGGAGCAGCCATTGCATGACGTGAGGTCCCACACTGAGAAATGTAAGGGGATGGAAAAATAACGGGCGGGCCATCAGGACGACATGGCTATCTCACCCAAAAATAGATTTTTCCCATGTCAAAATCTATTTTTTGGGCTCGAGCCATTTTGTCCTGATGGAAGTGTACCATAGAATTATCATTATCAGTTGTGGCCAGAAGAGTTTTAATCCTGTAACTCCAAAGATATAAACATACTTCCTACAACATTGGTAACTATGGTACCGAATGATAAGAGTAAGTAAGAAGTTTCTACAAAAGCAGGAACAAAGTAAATCAAGAGCTCAGTCCCACTCACTGTGAAGAACTTTGTCTCCAGTAGATGAAAAAACCCGAAGTCTATAGAAGGAGGGTTAAAAATTTTTGATACACTATTATTTTACATAGATAGCAGGCCCAAAGAAAGGAAACACAAAAAGGAATAGTAGTGTTTTAGTGTTTCTGAAAGTACATACATGTAGTGATGATAATACAACAAGATATACAATATATACATATACAGAAAACCGGAGTTTTCAGACCCCAATATCACCTGTGACTCGTTATAATATCTAAAAAGACATATGGAACAAAAGATCATAGTTCCTTTGCACAATGTAGACCAAGAAGTCCCATTATACAGTCCAAAAGAGTCCATGCACAACACTTAAGAAGCTGGTTTAATCTTACTACCAGCGGCCACCATAAGTGTTTAATCTCTTCCAACTGACATAGGTAATGTTTGAAGAACACTCTTCAAGATTTTCATCCTGTATGAGCCTGTAAGCCTGCAAAGGGCATAGATTGGAAAAAATTTAAGGAAGAGGCAACTTTTCTAGAGTCATGACCAGCTGGAATGCTTTCTGGGTCAGCCCTTCTGACGAAGTAGGTGAGTTTGGACCTTAGCTGTTTCAGAGAAAGATTAGATCCTGTAATCCCCCCTTTAAAAAGTTGACCGCCTTTACAGGTCTGGCTCTTTGATAGGTAGGCTTTAAGGCACTCCATGGGGCACAGAGAAGGGTCCTCCTGTTGTGGAACAATCTTCAAGGGCCCCCAGCGTTTCGTGGGAAGTTCGTTCTTTGCCAAGAATACTGGATTTGGATAAAGTTTTACCTCCTATGAATCCGAGAATTCAGTGTAGCCCTCATCCCTCTAGAGGGCCGCAATCTCACTGTGACTCTAGCACTAGAAGCCATGGCAAGCAAAAAAGATAGACTTTTGAGTAAGATCCCTCAGAGAGGCAGAAGCATTATCTATCGAAGAGGCAAAGTGCAGGACTTTATCCAACAACCATGAAATAGCCTTGGGAGGAGCATTAGGTTTCATTTCAGCACAAGCCTTTGGGATCTTATTGAACAGCTTGCTATTGAGTTCAATATCAAAAGCATACGTAATCGGTCTAGTTAGTGTCGACTTACATGAGGCAATAGTTGTAGAGGCTACACCTTGATCATGTAGTGAAATAAAGAGATATACAGAAGTCTGTAGAAATAGAAGGCTTTATTACTCTTCACGAAAGCAACCCATTTTTTCAAGGAAGACAAATATTGGCGTTTTGTGGTGTTGGACTTGTACTCTTCTATGAAGTCAAGTCTTTCCCTTGCAACTCCAAATTTTTTTTTGATCTGTGAGGGTGAGAAACTCATTAGCTGAAGGGTTTAAGTTATCCAAGAGGAAGCGAAAACAGTCGTCTGTTAAACAACCTGGGACAGCACTGGAGATGGTAGAGGGATCTGGAAAGGTTTGAGTTCCAGAACATGAGGGTACCAATTGCTCTTGGGCCACTTGGGAGCCACCAGTGCTGCAGTTCCCCTGAAAGTCCACAGTTTGTTCAGTACTTTCAGTGGGAGGTTGAATGGAGGAAATAGGTAGATGGGAGACCAATGTTCCAATCCAGAGACATTGCCATCCATTCCTGTCGCTTCCGGGTCCAAGTTTGGTGCTACATACCGGGGAAGCTTTTTGTTGAAGCTCGTCGCAAAGAGATCGATCTGCAGTTCCGGGACTTTCTCTAGAATGAAACAATGATTTTGCATCCAGAGACCATTCTGTTTCCAGAGGCCTGGATCTCGACAGGGCGTTCGCCGTCACATTGCGAACCCCTTCGAGGTGAACTGCTAAGATATGCCTTTTTTCTCCTTTTTACTAAAAAGAGAATGGCTAGGATTACATGGTTGATCTGAAGGGATTTGGAGCCCTGTCTGTTGACACAGTGTACTATTGTGTTGTTGTCGATGACCAGTTTGATATTTGATTTTGTCTTTGGGAGTAGTATCATCAGAGTCAGAAACACTACCATATCTTCCAGAACATTAATGCGAAACTTCTGAAATTCGATTAACCACTGACCCTGCAGTTTCTTGGAAGAGGTGTGTCCCCCCGCCCAACTTTGTACTGAGGCGTCCGTGTGAATAGTCACGGAAGGAGGAGAGTACTGTAGAGGAATGTGGCTCGATAGACTTTTGGCGGTGGACCACGGCTTGAGCTTCCGCAGTAAGACCGTGATTTTGTGGCGAAGATCTCTCCGAGCTTGGATCCTTTTCTTCTCTAGACTCTGCTAACATCTTTGAGTCTTGCTTTCAGGATTGGGTCTATTACAGCAGCGAACTGTAACGACCTCAAGACCCTTTCTTGTTGCCATCTGGTGAGTACTTATGAACGAAGTAGACACCTGACCGGATTTGCAATTTCCTTTCTCTTGCCTTGTGGTAGAGAGAAGTTGTGTGATTGCAGATTCCAGTGAAGTCCTAGCCACTAGAATATCAGAGCTGGAGATAGGAGGTTGATTTGGAAGCCCAGAGATTGAAGGAAGTTCATGACTTCTTGGGCAGTTTGAAAACATTCCGACTTCGTTGCAGCTCAGACTACCCAATCGTCCAGGTACACCATCACCTGAAGGTCTTGGTTCCGAAGTTGTTGGACAGTGGCCTTGACTAGTTTCATGAAAATCCTTGGAGCTATACTGAGCCTGAAGGGCATAGCTTTGAATACGTAGGCCTTTCTTGCCAGTCTGAAACCAAGATAGGTGGAAAAGCCCCGACCTATTGGAAGGTGCCAATAGGGGTTTGTAAGATCTATGGAGATGGTGTAGGCCCCCTGGGGTAGTAGGGTCGTTATTTGCGAGATAGCATCTGGAACTTGTCGTTCAGAATGAATTTGTTTAATGGGGGCGAGTCCAGAATAGTTCGAAGTGTTTAAATTTTTCTTGGGTACGTGGGATAGCCGCCATTGAAAGTTCATGGATTTTGTGCAGCGGATGACTCCCTTCTGAAGAAGGTCCTGAACATAATCTTCCAAAATGGGGGTTATGGTTGAAAGAACCTCTTAAACCGGGCTGGTTTCTTTCTCCATTTCGAGCCTAGACCTTTTGAGACTAAGGTGTAAGCCCAGGGATTGAACTACCATTGATCCCTGGAAAGGTGAAGTCGTCCCCCTACTGGAAACTCAATGTTGTTGCAAAGGACCTGCAACTTTAGTCCTCTTGTCTCTACTTCTTCGGCCTCTAGTTCGACCACCTCTTCCAGACCTTCCCCTGTTACCTGAACCCTTCCTATGAGCTTTAGCACAGTGGAACCTGGTGGTAGCTCTCTCGTATAGCGGGTTGAATGTGGGAGACTGAAACGTACTGCTGGGGAACCATGTATACAGTCTGAGGGACGTCAGCAACTGAGGCTGTTGCGACAGGAAAGGATTTCCTTTCCTTGAAGTGACTTCTGGGCATCTTGCCTTGAGTTGAGGTCCTTCATTAGGAGTAAATTTTCGTTTAGAGGAAGTACCCCATTTGTCGATAAGGTTCTTACTCTCTTGAGCTGCTTTGTCCATGACTTCTCTAACCAATTTCTCTGGGAAGAGATCCTTCCCCCAGATATTGGAGTCGATCAGTTTTCTAGGTTCATGTCTGATCGTAGCAGCAGCTAGGACGTGTTCTCTACATGCCCTTCTTTCTAGGAAGAAAGCATGGAAATCCCTATGTTTTATGATTAGGCGAGTCTTTGCCAAGACAGGGAAGAGATCAGATTTGGAATAGTTTCTGATAAGATTGCAAGGACAAAGAGGCAGAAAGTCTCTTTAGCTTCCAGTTCTCCCTTCAATAGGGATTCGGGAATCCTAGGCAGTTTCTCATTAAACTGTTTGCCTTCGATGTCTTTATCTAGTTTTCCAACAGTGAAGGGAGGCTGGACGTTCTCCCAGATGTCCGAATCTTAAGGAAGGGCTAGAGAGACAGGTTTACATTCCTCTAGCACTAGGGATGGCCTGTTCTCCATTATTGATTTCATCACGGCATCTAAGCTTTTAGAAGCAAAAGGGAAAACAGTGGCCTTTTTCCTGCCTAAGGTGTTGGTGAATTCAGCTGTCTTTAACTCCCTAATCAAAAGAGATTGAGCCTTGCCATGATCCAGAATGATTGTTTCCTTAGGGACTGCATCATCCCTAATGGACGCTTCCGGCTTAGGTCTTACGTAGCAGTAAGGATAGTTATCGAATGATGGAAAGAATTCCAAGTCCGAGACTGGCTTGGAATCCAAACCATCCCCAATATGAAGGAACCCTTCGGTTAGGGCCATATGCTTAGCATAGCGCCAAGGGTTCTTGATTGTGCATTCTGGTAGGCTCGAAGCTGGGGGGAGCCTTAGAAACAGGTGTCTGTTATAAAGCTTCTATCCTTGCTGTTAGGTCTGCTTGAGAACGTTCATATATGGCGGTTAGGTTCTCCATGAAAGCTTTCATGGATGCCATTACTTCCAAGTTTCTGGGAAGCAAAGGTTTGTCCAACATCGGAACCAGGGTGGAGGTGGAAGCTGGGTCTCTGGTAGAAAGTAAAGAGGCATTGAGAGCTGCACTCACCTGATGTACATCCAATGACTCTTCCGAGGCTTCAGTGGTCAGAAGGATGCTCTTCCTATCTGACGACACAGAAGAAGTAGTAGATATGTTGTTAAGTGTCCAGGTTCATGACTTGCAGAGCGTCCCGGACTTCATCTTCCGCATGATATTCTGGTACTGGTGGGAGTTGGACCGGCAGTAACTGGTGATCAAATACAGAGGACACCTCTGCCTTGGGGAAGAGCAGTTCCTTCAGTTCCAAAGAAGGAAGGTAAGGGGCACCTTGTTGAGAGCTCTTCTGGATGCCTCTTATCCAGTGTCGGAGCGTCCTTAGACGTCGATCTCAAATGTCCAAGGAGACGTTAGTGGCATAGAAGCCGGTCTAAGGGAGATCCGTGCAAACCTGGCAGTTGGTAGGGTCCCGGATTTCAACGGATTCCTTGGCAACATGGCAGTCAGTGTGTTTCTGGCAGGTCTTGTGGCCACAGGGTAACTTGACCCACCTGGTACAGGTGACCGTTGAACACTCCTTGTCATCAGCGACCTGTAAAGATAAGACATTGCAATGAGTACAAATCATTAAAGATCATATCTTCTTAAAATTAGTTAAACAGAACACATCCTAATCTAAATAAACCTACCCCTAAAGAATGGCTAAATCTAAGATAAAATTTGAGTATATGCCAAACCGCTCAGAAATCTGTAGCGATTTATAAAGCAAAATATAATGACGGTAGGAACATGGAGAAAAGTAACACCAGAACATCCAGAGTAGGTCTATTAGAACAGCCTAAGAAGGCAAGTTCATTCATCATACTGCCTAGATCAGCAACAACTGCCCCCGAGGTGGCAGCAGCTGGGAGGCGGCAACTATTTCTAGTAGCCGGTAAAAGACTATCCTGTCAATACCCCAGGCATGTCGACACAATGCGGCAGACACATTGTAAGGTCAGCAGGGGGAGAGTGAACAATTCCATAGGGAAGGGTCCACACTCAGGGGAAGAACAGGAATGGAAGGTAGTTAAGTGAGCCTGCCAAAACCTGATCATTATTATTACCTTATGAAAAGTGGTGGTGCAACCTGTAAGATAATGAGAGTAGTACACGATGGCCAGGACATTAAGCATTATAAATTCAAAGGATGTCCTGACAACCAGTTAGGATCCAATAAACCAACTATAGAGGACAATGTTCCCCAGATGTGGGATAGTAAAGAGCAGATGACTAGTCTAAGGCTGCAGATGAGGCAGTGGGGTGGGGGGGGGGGGGGGGGCTGACCCATAGCCAACATCAAGGTGATAAGACAGGAAGCAGAGGCCAGAGGCGGCACCTCTGTCTAGATTGGCTAGCCCAGCAAGGGAGTCAAAACTCCGTAGCAAGAGGGATATCTCAAGCTGACATGACAAGAAGCAGAGACAGAAGGCAGCACCTCTGCATAGGTAGGCTAACCAAGCAAGGGAGTCAAGACTCTATAGCAAGAGGGATATAGCACAGGAAGAGAGGCTGCAGACAGAACAACCACTGCTAAGGCGGCAGAAGAGGACCCCAAGGGGTACTAACTCCATGCCTAGATATGGTTAGGTCATAAGGAGAACTTCGTAGGCAAGCCTAGCCTACCTAGCGGGTGAGGGAAAGCTTAAAAGCTACAGTGATTTGACTAGACAAGAGGAACATTGTTCCAGTAGAGGCAAGTTATGGCCTAGCTAGGAAGGGAAGGGGCAGAGAAACACCCAAGGGTGGTATCTAAGGTGGCAGAGATATTTTAACCAGGGAAGGAGAAAATCTCATCTACCCAGGCAAGGGAAGATAGCCTACAAGTGGGCACACTAACAGGCACAAGGAAAGGGGAAGAAGGAGGTGGTAATGGGAGACTCAGAAAATGGTGAGGCGGCATGACAGGAAGGCCCAAAAGCAGTATTAGAACAGCAATAGTTTTCCAATGGGACTGCCCTGATAGGGCACAGAGGACAAGTCTTCACAACCAGGCATAGCATACCAAAGACTAAGAGAGAAGCCTAATAATGGTTAAGGCAACACAAGGAGGTCTACTAGTCAGCATCAGAACAGGGGGTAAGGCATTCCAATGGGTAAACATTAGTAAACTCAGGGAACAGGATCCCAAAATCTGTGCTGTCTCGCCACCCATATACTGGCAAAGTGGAAAGTGAAAACAGTCACCCTAGAAGAACTGAGACCACTATCCAACTCCCAGAAGGACCTCCAAGACCGCAGCGCCCTGCTGTGACGAATCAACAGCCTCACCCAACCAGTAAGGTTTGGTGAAAGAAGGGTATGGTGCAGTGTAAATTACCAGTCATGGCTGTCGGCTAGAGTAGGCTACCTGATAAAAAACATACATGAAACGTCAAGGAAGGGTGAAGGGATATCATAAACATACCACACTTTAGAATGATAAAATAAAACATATTCCAAAAGTAAAATGACTAAATAACAGAGCGTTTCTGAGAGGTTGAGACATGACGTAACGGCACTGGAAGCATGTCGGCCTCAGAGCAATAAAAGCATGCAATACAATAAAAATGTAGGGTGGAGATGCAAAATTCTCCAACACAGAAAAGGGGGTAATCAGCTTAGTCGACGAGGAAGAAGCTGAAGCATCCATGATTGAGAATTACTCAAAAAATTCGGAAAATTAGCAAAAACTCTCCAAGTGAAATGACAGAGATGGCATTGCAAAGGGGAATACATCAACAGGAGATCGGGAGTTGTAACGGCTCTCCTGCCCACGTATCCTACTTTCACCTTTCCTTCGAGACAAGGTTAACTATTCGGGGAAAGATAGCAATGGCTTGTTATTAACATGTCCCTGATTTATACACGATATCTCTCAGGATATTCGCTCCGGATGTCAGAACCCCGTTGATACCTCTAATGACAATTTCTCTGGTATATCACTCGTAGAAATATCCCAAGTAGAAGCTACTAATGAGGAACTTCCATCAGAACAACATGGCTTGAGCCCCCCAAAAATTGATTGATATATTTTGCATCACTGTAAGTGCTGTTGCCCTTAAAGTAAATATTTTCCAATCTCTTCATTGAATTTCTTCCTGGTTTAAGAGGCAATAAATTCAAGGCCTTGTATCCCTTCTCCAGTCTATTAGAGCTCCCACAAGCCGGGCAGCCAGTCATTATTGCCCGCAACCATATGCAGCGAGATAAAAAGCGACACTGGGTGACTTACATCACATGGCTGGGTGTCTGACATTTAGGATGTAGTATGACGCCCAGCACCAAAATAACAGGAACCCTTATGAGACTACTCTTACATGAGGTTCCCCAGTATACAGTATACACAATACAGACACTCACTTTTCAACTGTGTTATAAGGATCACGTACTCTCTAGTTTCTATACAGCACAAGATACAGACACTCAAACTGTTAAACACACTATTTCCACCTGTTCGTTACAAGGATCAAGAAGTCGCTAGCACTATGCAGTATACAAGACACTGTCGACACAGTCACACACACTTAAACACTCAATTCCTACCTTCTTGTTATAAGGATCATGCATTTGCTAGTGCTATACACGGCACACACTTATGCATTAATGCTAAATTTTTAACATATTGCTGGAACAAGGCCCTCCCAGTCCCCGCCCCATTAGAATCACCACTGCCCATATATGAGAGCTCTGTCCAGAGAAACCTAGCATGTTCTATTTTTAGCTACCTTCCCCAAAACTGACATTGATTCCTTTTTTTTTTTGGTAGAAATGTTTTTTCTATATATCTCTGGACAAATTTCAACTTGGCCACGGTTTTCCTGGCTACCTTCTTCAAATGGTTCCAGATGTCCAATGAGCAATAACTTGATCTATGATAACATTCTCCAACCCGAGAAATTTGCATGAAACACCTCGTTATCTGCTAAATCTTTTGTTTATATCACCCAAATCTATAGAAAAATCGCTCAAACATACGCTGTGTTCGCTGTCTGAATCCATTTTCACGGGGTTAGCTGATTTTAAAAAACCGGGTGTCGGATTCAAGTTGTCTATATGTGACATCACACAATGGCAGAGCAGAATCTGCCAAATCTCGTGAGTCTTTTGCGGCCTGTACATGCTAGTATAAATAATTGCATCAACAAACAAAAATAAGGCCTAGTGTTTATCATCCGAGTGAATTATGAATAGATATTGTTTATTTTTCCAAGAGTTATTTTAGGTATGTCAGCCCACGTTTAATGTTATACATACATACATATATAAATTATACCAGTGATACCTCTTGATACGAAAAAATTCATGATGTGAAACGAGATGCGAAGATTTTTTTACCTCGTATGCAAAAAAAAATTCACGATACGAAACGACATTCTCCCAGCTACCGAGAATCATTTTGAAATTCGCACGCAGCCAAACTGTAAAATCGCCACCATCCTCCCGCTCTCCCATTAGTTATCTCCCTATTATTATTATTATTATTATTATTATTATTATTATTATTATTATTATTATTAGCTAAGCCACAACCCCAGTTGGAAAAGTAAGATGCTACAAGCCCGAGGGCTCCAACTGGGAAAAAGTTTTGTGAGGAAAAGAAATAAGGAAATAAATAAACGATATAAGAAGTAATGAAAATTAAAATAAAATACTTTAAAAACACCAACATCAAAACAGATATTTGATATATAAACTTCAAAAGGACTTATGCAAGCTTGTTCATCATAAAAACATTTGCTGCGAGTTTGAACTTTTGAAGTTCTTCTGATTCAACTACCCGATTAAGAAGATTATTCCACAACTTGGTCACAGCTGGAATAAAACTTCTAGAGTACTGGGTAGTATTAAGCCTCATGATGGAGAAGGCCTGACTATTAGAATTAACTGCATACATAGTATTACAAACAAGATGGAACTGTCCAGGAAGATCTGAATGTAGAGGATGGTCAGAATTCTAAAAAATCTAATGCAACATGCATAATGAACTAATTAAACAACGGTGCCAGAGATTAACACCTAGATCAGGAATCAGAAATTTAATAGACCGTAAGTTCCTGTCCAACAAATTAAGATGAGAATCAGCAGCTGAAGACCACACAGGAGAACAATACTCGAAACAGGGTAAAATGAAAGAATTAAAACACTTCTCCAGAACAGATTGATCACCAAAAATCTTGAAAGACTTTCTCAATAAGCCAATTCTTTTTTGTGCAATTGAAGAAGCAGACCTATTGTGTTTCTCGAAAGTAAATTTGCTATCGAGAATCACACCTAAAATTTTAAGAGTCAAGTTAAAGAAATATTATCAATGCTGAGATCAGGATGTTGAGGAGTCACTGTCCTTGGCCTACTTACAATCATACTTTGAGTTTTGTTAGGATTCACCTTCATACCCTATCATTTGTTCCATGCACTTATTTTAGCTAGATCTCTATTAAGGGATTCAGCAACCCCACATCTACATTCAGGTGATGGAATTGATGCAAAGAGAGTAGCATCATCTACATATGCAACAAGCTTGTTTTCTAGACCAAACCACATGTCATGTGTATATAGTATGAAAAGTAATGGGCCAAGAACACTACCCTGAGGAACATCAGATGTCACATTCCTATACTCACTGTGGTGCCCATCAAGAACAACTCTTTTCTATCTATTACTTAAAAATTCAATAATGATGCTAAGAAACAACCCATCCACTCCCAACTGTTCTTTACAGCATTGGAGATTGTAAGAAGGGCATCACATGCTCCAAGGCCTTTACGAAAACCAAATTGCAAACTATGGAACAGATGATTATCTTCAGCAAACCTATTACGAAGTTTTGCTAAAAGACGTTCCAAAACTTTAGATAATATGGGAGTTAAGGAAATTGGCCGGTAATCAGTTGGACTTGAGCTACCTCAAACACATTTACATACTAGTTACTACCATAAAATCCTGCTTTCCTATTGGTCAACATCTATCCCATCATACATCTAAGTATTGGAGTTCCTCGACCATTTCGTTTCAGCAACGCTATCGTTCACATTGAATTCGTGGTGGTAATTTCTCTTTTGTGCTTTTAGTTAGTGTATTATATCATGTTACGTCTTTCAACTCGTACATTATTAGCCATGGTTCCTAAGAATTTTGCTGATTTTAAGAGAAAGAAGAAGAGTATCTTTTCTTATGGAGACAAAGCCGGATATAATCAAGAACTATGAGGTTTGCATGCAGATGAGTGTGATCGCTAAGGAATATGGCCAAAATCTGTTCATGGTAGGCACCATCCTTAAACAGAAGGAAGCCATCAAAGCAGCAACACCTTCTAAAGGCCCGGTCACACCGCCCGAACGTTGCTGGAGCGTTCCTCGAACGGTAGGGAGGTGGATCAAACCCTCGAAAATTTAATTTAACGTTTTTACGTTCGGTCTTTATTAGGCTGCTGAACGTAGCAAATCCTCGCATATTTCCTGAGTTTTCTTACACCTCTATTATAAAAGTTGCTAATTTATGCAATAAGGGTATTGGTATACAGGATGTCGAAAAGCGTAGCAGAGTGATATTACAGTCACCAACCTGTAAAAGATAATAACAAAGTAGGGTAAAAATTACGGTCGCTGAATCTTAATTAAAATTACGGGTTTTTTTAACAGTTTATAAAAAAAAGCGACTGAAACTTTTCGACATCCTGTTTACCAATATCCTTATTGCATATATTAGCAACTTCCATAATAGAGGTGTAAGAAAACTCAGGAAATATGCAAGGATTTGCTACATTCAGCAGCCTAATAAAGACAGAACGTAAAAACGTTGAATTAAATTTTCGAGGGTTTGGTCCACCTCCCTACCGTTCAAGGAACGCTCCAGCAACGTTCGGGCGGTGTGACCGGGCCTTAAGAGCGTGATTTTTTTCCAGCAAGAGGAGCCACGTCCATAATAAGATGGAGAGACTGCTTCTCCTTTGGATTAAGGGGACCGTCCGCCATGCCATGAATTTTTTTTTTCTAATCTAAAATGCACAACTTCTATATATGTTTTTGACATATATGATACCTTCATCATATTAAAATTTCAAGTCATTTGATCAAAAACTTTTCGATATATTAGTAAAAATTATGATTTTAAAATTTCTTTTAGGTACATTTTTTCACAAATATAACACCTATTGTTTTGAAAATCATACCATCAAAACTTCTTTATAAATGAAATAATTCTGTGTGAAAGATTTTTTATTTTCCTTTTTCTTATTCTTTTATGAATTTTTTCTTAATTTTCTTTGTCTAGACGTAAAATATTCATGAAAAAACAAAAAAGGAAAATCAAAATTGTGGGATTTTTATTCATCTTTTCAATTATATCCTTTTCTCTAAAAACGAACAATAAACAAGCGAGAAAAATGTACCTAAGTGTGAATAAGTATGTTTTAAGCTATGAGCTCCCAAAGATTTGCAACAAATTTTCACTTTTCTTAAAGAAATCAAGATAACATTATTATGATAACCTTACTTTGTACTTTTATTGTTTATTCCTACATAAACACTCCCTAAACGAGTTATTTAAACCCTACGTTTACTATTACACTTGGCGTAAGGGTGTCATGAGTTGCCAGCGGCCTCTCATCGTTGCCCGAATTTTAGTTAGCATGTTTCAGCTTTGTACTCTTATTCCTGTTTCCTTCTCTTCTTAGTTCTTTTTTCTTGCTCTCTGCTTACTCTTTGTTCTTTCAATGACCTTAGGCAACATTGGCCTTGCTATATTATTTGTAAAAATAATTGGCTGACACTTCTGGAGAGCATGTACGATATGTTTCTGCATACATAGAAGCAGTAAAACGATTTTCGATTTCTGTAAGTTGGTATATCAAAACGCCTTGGCAGACGGTCCCCTTAAGAACAAGGAAATCGCTCGAGACACGATCACCGAGATGACACTCTAAAACATGGCCAAAACCATTTTCAGTGATCTCGTGAGTGCTCAAGCTGAAGACGACGCAGGTGAAGGGGCATCGAAGCAGGCATCCCCGGAGTTCAAGGCTTCTTGCGGTTGGTTTGAAAAATTCAAGATACAGTCTGGCATTCATTCGGCGGTGCAGCATGGAGAGGCTGCCATCTTGGACACGAAAGCGGCCGAAGACTTTGTTGGGAAATTTGATGAGTTGACTCTCCAGGAAGGATACAGCTACCAGCAAGTCTTCAACTGTGATGATACTGGGCTTTTTTTTTTTTTTTTTTTTTTCTTTTTTAAAAGCCTTGTCGGACTTACATCAAGGCGGAAGAGAAGAAACTACCTGGGCATAAGCCTATGAAGGACAGGCTTACCCTTGCATTCTGTGCAAATGTCAGTGGGGATTGTAAGGTGAAGCCCTTACTGGTGTATCACTCGGAGACTCCTGAAGCCTTCAATGCCCACAAAGTGCTAAAGGAATAGCTTCCAGTGATATGAAGGGCTATTACGAATGCCTTTTTTAACAAGACTTTTTCTCTGAGTGGGTAAATCTCTGTTTCAGTCTAATTGTAAAAAATATTTGGAAGAGAAGCGCGTCATCCTAAAATGTCTGCTCGTGTTGGAAGTTATCCTAGCATATTATTCCTTTATCAAGGTTCTTTATCTTCTGCCTAACACCACCCCTCCCCTCTGGCCCTTGGACCAGCAAGTGATTTCTAACTTCAAGAAGCTCCATACTAACCATCTGTTCAGGAGACATTTCAAAATCACCTATAGCACAAGCCTCACAGTGCATGAATTCTGAAAAGGACATTTCGATATTTTGATATGCGTCCGACTCATCAATCAAACTTGGCAAAAGGTTTCAAGGCGCACCTTGAACTCATTGTGGAAGGTGTGGCCTGATGCTGTCTTCGCACAAGATTTCGAGGGGATTCCACGTAGTCCTATTTGAGGCCAAAGCAGAAAAGGTTGACAATCCTGAACCTATTGTGCAACCTAAGGTTGACAAAACGGATTTTGAGCGAAGTGAAAAATCTATTTTTGGGTGAGATGGCCATGTCGTCCTGATGGAAGTTCCTATAGGGTAGCTTCCTTGGGTATATTACAACTACGGCGATATTCACAGAGAATTTACTTTAAGGTACCCAGAATTCTAACTCCTGGAGCGAATATCCCTAATAAAAGAACCAGGGATATCGCGAAATATCAGAGGACGTATTCTTGACACGCCACATGGCAATCTGCACCCCGAACAGAGATAACACTCCGAAGGGGTCAATTGGCAAGAAAACGAAAACGAGAAAGAAAAGGAGAGCCGCTCGCAAGGTATCTCTCCTCTCCCGTTTCGTAAGCATGCATTGCGCCGCTCACGGCGCCATCTGTATTCCTTGTAGCGATACACAAGGTGCTACAGATACTGTATGTAGGGAGGGGACCTACAGCCCTTTCATAGAAAGGGAAGGGCGGGTCCATCAGGACGACATGGCCATCTCACCCAAAAATAGATTTTTCGCTTCGCTCAAAATCCGTTTTTTGGGCTCAAGCCATGTCGTCCTGATGGAAGTATACCAGAGCATTACTGTATCTGTGGATTCTCAAAACGTGCCGTACTCCCCGGAGGTATTTCCGCGGTCGACTAGACCTAGAGACCTAAGATGTTACCGTTATACATCTTTTCAACTAACCATAAACCATGTTAGTGCTTCCTGCCCCCTACAGGGAAGAGTCCTACTAGACTCTGGAAAAGTCTCGAAGAGTACATATACCTATGTATGAATAACAGACAAGCCAATATAGTGGTCTCACCCTATATCATATAAAGCATAGTTTGTAAAGAACCACTGCGTCAATATGAAATATCGACCAGTTCTCCGTTCAATACTGTATTGGACAAAGGTTTATATCCGAGTAGGAGGAAACTTGCATATCCGCCACCGTCCCCTTAGGGCATGGAGTCCTCCCGCTAAGGGAAAGCATAAACCAATGCAAAAATTGCTTGCATAAAGGAACAATCTATTAGAATTATCCCAGATAAATATACATAGTAAGAATGCTCAATTATTACCAATAAATTGACACAGGTGAAGGAGACGCAAGGTTCGCAAGAACTAGTTTATTGACAATCAATAAATAAAACAGGTTAACAACAATTATATATATGTAAGAGGAGGATAACCAAAAAAATAAGCATAAGCATGATAGTAAACAGAAACTTGTTTATCTGAAAGAAAAACATTAGCTCCACTTTTAACATACCGAGGTATCAAAGTTGTAAAAGTCTGTATTACTAATCAGTCACATTAGCGTTAGAAACGCTCGGCACACATGTCTGCACTTATGCTAGGTTCACCTTTGAAAGTGGAACAGTCAACGTGGGCAACCCGGTGCCCTCACACTTAGTTTGTAGAACAGTATGTAACTACACACTCACCCCGGAATTAATCGTCCCAATTAAATCCACTGTTCCTCGCAGAGTTAAACAGCAGGGTTAACGACGCAACCCACTGCTACCACAGACCTCTTTAGTTGCTCCACTTGCTTCGCATAGTGACGAAAGAACACTCTGGAAGACTTCCAGCCAGTGTATGAACGAAGATGTTCAAAATCCATACAATTAAAGAAATTTAAGGATGAGGCAACTTTCCTCGGATCGTGACCTGCGGGTGTACTGTCAGGATCCGCTCTGCGAATAAAATATGTGATTTTCGCCCTGAGTTGTTTCAGTGATAAATTTGAGCCTGATGTTTCTCCCCTGAATAGTTGACCACCCTTGAAGTCTGAAGTTCTACGAAGATAGACCTTTAGGCATTCTACTGGACATAGAGATGCATCTTCTTTCAGAGGGAAGATTCTCCAGGGACCCTACCTGTTGGTGGGTAACTCGTTCTTGGTGAGAAACGTAGGATCCGGAAACAGGTTCAGCTCTCCCCCATCCAAGAACTGAACACGACCTTCCTCTCTCGAGAGGGCTACAATCTCACTAACCCTGGCCCCGGACGCGAGTGCAAATAGGAAAATAACTTTTTGGGTCAAATCCTTCAACGCACACTCCTCATTGTTCAACAGTGAAGCGAAATGAAGAACTTTATCTAAAGACCATGAAATGGGCTTTGGAGGTGCTGAAGGTCTGAGCCTAGCACAGGCTTTCGGAATTTTATTAAAAATCTCGTTAGCAAGGTCGACCTGGAAGGCATATAGAATGGGTCTTGTCAAAGCAGATTTACACGTTGAAATCGTGTTAGCTGCCAACCCTTGACCATGGAGGTGGATGAAGAAAGATAAGCAGAAGTCCGTCGAGATCTCCTGTGGATTCTTCGCCTTGACAAAGGCCACCCATTTTCTCCAAGATGACTCATATTGCCTTCTAGTAGATTTGCACTTATATTCCTCTAGGAAGTCTATGCTGTCTTTTGAAATCCCGAAACGCTTTCTCACCGCTAGGGAGAGAAAATCATGAGCTGCAGGGTCCGGGTTTTCTGTAATGAAGCGCAGACAGTCGACTTCTGGACTCGCTGGGTCAGAACTGGATCTGGTAGCGGTAGAAACTTCAGCCGTAGTTCCAATGCCAGAGGGAACCACACGCTGTTCGGCCACTTGTGAGCCACTATTGCCGCTACTCCCTTGAAGGATCTCAGTTTGTTGAGGACCCTCAACAGAAGGTTGTGAGGAGGGAACAGATAAATCCTGGACCATCTGTTCCAGTCGAGGGACATCGCGTCCACTGCTTCCGCCAAGGGGTCCTCGTACGGGGACACGTACAGGGGTAACTTCTTGTTGTCTTTCGTCGCAAAGAGGTCTATCTGCAGTTCTGGGACTTGACTCAAGATGAAGGAGAATGATCCTGCGTCTAGGGACCACTCCGACTCTATCGGTGTGAACCTGGATAGAGCGTCCGCTGTCACATTGCGGACTCCTTGAAGGTGAACTGCCGACAGGTACCACTTCTTCTTTTCCGCCAGTCGAAAGATGGCCAACATCACCTGGTTGAGAGGTGGTGACCTCGATCCTTGTCGATTCAAGCATCTCACAATCACCTCGCTGTCCAGCACCAACCTTATGTGGATCGAGCGATGCGGGGAGACTTTCTTCAAGGTAAGGAGCACTGCCATAGCTTCCAGAAAGTTTATGTGAAATGTCTTGAATAGATTGGACCAAGTCCCTTGGGCCTTCTTCCGATGAGAATGACCTCCCCACCCCTCCTTCGAGGCGTCTGTGTGAATAGTCAACGAGGGGGGAGGTGGCTGAAGAAGTACCGACTTCTTTAGTTGTCTGGCTTGGGACCAAAGCCTGAGAAGAGTACGTAGACGAAGCGGAACTGGTCTTCTCAGATCTCTTCACGCGTTTGATGCATAACTTCTCCAAACTCCGGTTGCATCCTTTAGCTGTGCTCTTAGCACCGGGTCTGTTACCGAAGCAAACTGGAGAGAACCCAGCACCCTCTCCTGTTCGCGTCTTGATATCCTTTCGGAATCCAGAAGTCTCTTGACAGAACCAGCTATCTCCTTCCTCTTCTTCGCCGGGATGGAGAATCGGTGTGACACTAGGTCCCAGTGGATTCCCAACCACTGGAACTTTTGAGATGGAGAAAGTCGATACTTTTTTCTGTTGATCTTGAAGCCTAGATACTCTAGGAACTGGATCACCTGCAGGGAAGCTTGCAAGCAGTCTGTCTTGGATGCTGCCCACACCAGCCAGTCGTCCAGGTAGGCTACCACCTGGATTCCCCTTAGGCGTAATTGTTTGAGAGCTAAGCTCGCAAGCTTCGTGAAGATCCTTAGGGCTATATTTAGCCCGAATGGCATAGCTCTGAAGGCCTATAGTCTTTGTTGTAGCTTGAACCCTAGGTAGGGGGAGAGTCGGCGATTGATTGGAACGTGCCAATAGGCGTCTGACAAATCTATGGAGACGGTAAATGCCCTCTTGGGCAGTAAGGTCCTTATGTGTTGCAGTGTTAGCATCTTGAACTTGCAGTTCACTATGAACTTGTTGAGTGGCGACAAGTCCAGAATGACTCTGAGTTTTTCCGAGTCCTTCTTGGGAACACAAAACAGCCTCCCTTAGAATTTGATGGACTTTACCCTTCGGATCACTTTTTTCTCCAACAGTTCTTGAATGTACTCCTCCAGAACGGGGGTGGAGTGTTGGAAAAATCGAGGGCACGGGGGTGGAGTGCTTTACCAGCTCCAACCCAGTCCATTCTTGAGTAGGCTGTGGGCCCAGGGATCGAAGGTCCACCGATCCCGAAAATTCTGAAGTCTCCCTCCTACCTGTATCATCTCACTTCGACTGCTGTCCTGAGGTCCTGCCTCCCTGACCGCGACCACCCTGAATCCCCTTCCCCTTGAGGGGCGTCTAGACGAGCCTCTGGCTGCTCCTCTAGGCTTTGCTCGAAAGGTAGTTGACTGCCCTTCGAACGTTGGGTTAAATGCCGGAGACTGTGTCAACATGGCCTGGGGTACCCATTGGAATGTGGTCGGGGTTTGTGCCACCATCTGGGGCACTGAAGGCATAGGCAATTGCTGTTGCTGTTGCTGTCTAAATGGCTTGGCTGGCCGAGAGGGTAGCCTAGTCCTCTTAGTCTTCCTCTTTGGTTGGGGACCCTCATCCGGGGAAGACTTTCTCTTGAGAGACAGGCCCCACTTCTGGAGAAGGTTTCTATTCTCCGTGGCAGCCTTATCCACAACCTCCTTGACCGCTTCATTAGGGAAAAGGTCTTTGCCCCAAATGTTGGAGGAGATTAGTTTCCTTGGCTCGTGCCTCACCGCAGCCGAGGCGAACACAAACTCCCTACAAGCTCTCCTCGCCTTGACGAAGCTGTAAAGATCCTTCGTCACTGTGGCCAGATGAGTCTTGGCCACTACCATGAACATCTCATGGACCTTGGGGTCACTTGCCATTGTCTCAAGAGTGGTTTGAAGAGACATTGAGGCAGGCAGTCTTTCTTTCGTCTCGAGCTCCCTCCGCAAAAGAAAGTCAGACAGCTTGGGGAGGTTCTCACCGAACTGACGTCCGGCAATATCAGCCTCCAACTTCCCGACTGAGAAGGTAAGATAGACGTCCTTCCAGTCCTTGTGGTCCATAGGTAGGGCCAGAGACAAAGGTTTACACTCCTCCAAGGAGGGGCATGGCTTGCCAGCCTCGACTGCTTTTAGCACAGCCGCAAACCCTTTCTGCAAAAAGGGGAAGGCTCTAGCAGGAGAGGACACAAAGGAAGGGTGCTTCTTACTCAAAGCAGCAACCTTTGAGTTCGTGAAGCCCCTCTCTTTCATCGAGGATGAAAGCAAAGCTTGAGCCTTAGCATGGTCCATAACTATGACCTCCTTCGGCTCTGTCTCCTCCTTTGAAGCTGGTTCCTTCCTCGAACGGACATAACAGTCCGGATACGACCCTTTGCTGGGCCAGAATTCCACCTCCTCAAGGGGAACTGAGCCCAACTTTTCCGACATGACGATCTTTCCGACCGTCATCGGCATGTGCTCAGCATATCTCCACGGGTTAGCATCTGAGCACAAGGGAAGGTCTTTCACGTTGAGCCTCTTCTGGGGCCCACGTGATGCTGCAAGTTTCCGCATCTGCAGTTCCATTGCAGCCGCCTTCTCATTATTCTCCCTCTGCATCTGTTGGATCATTCCAACGATGGAGGAGAGGGTCTGTCCCAGCTCTACTGGGAGAGCGGACGATGTTGAGGGAATAGGTTCAGGGACCTGAACCGGAGCAGCCGACACCTCGTCGACCTCTTCCTCTTCAATGTCTGGAGCCTGATCTTCATCCTGGTCTTCTGCCAGGAGGTCCTCTTCCAGACGCTCGGACACCTCCGACATCCTGTCGTCCAACTGGATGTCCTGCAGGACGACCGCGACTTCAGCATCCACCGGGATCTGAACTACGGGGATCTCCACTTGAGGCTGGGGAATCACTGCATCAGCTGACGCTCTGGGGAAAAGGTAAGCCCTCATCTTATCACTTGGAAGATAAGGTCCAGAGGTGTTCTTCTGGAAACCCCTTACCCAGGTACGAAGCTTCTCCCTTGCCATATCCCTTGACTCCGCCGTTCTAGGGGAATCAAAAGCCTCAGCAACCAGGTTAGTGCACACGGTACATACCTGCGGGTCCAATACCGGAGATCACCTTTGGAGACTGCGCATGCTGCGTGTCTCCTACACAAAACATGTCCGCAGAAGTTCTTGCTGCGGACGTTGCAGAAAACACTTCCGCACTTCGGATGGTCCTCCTGTAAAGAGAAGAAATTTCCATGAGTATCAAGTGAACTACGTATTACTGGATATACATAGTTTAGCATAATAAAACAGAAAGGAAAGACACACACTTGTGTTTCCCACACAGTCAATTGTTGCAACCTTCCAGATAATAAAATCGTATGGTTAATCTGTCCTAGAGCAACCAATGAAAAATTTCCAGAGGAAACAGGTGTAGCTCACACCTAAAGGATGATTTTAAAATACTGGATAGTAGACAAGAAAGAACTCACTTTCTTTATCTGTAAGACAACACCAAAGGGCTGTGCAAGATAACACAAAAATGTTAGAAAACACAGTGTTGTAACAATACTATACTATAGTTTGCTCCCTACAGTATATACTATACTGAAGAATACTGGTACAGTATAGAAGGTAATGTGCCGGCCGGCACTCACCATAACTAGATCTAAAGTATACTACTTAAGAGCTATAAGGCGGCAGAACGCTGGTTCAAATGCATGTGCCGGCCGGCAGTAACTGCCGGCAGTAACTGCCGGCCAGCAACAGCAAGTGCCGGCCGGTAATGACTGCCGGCTGGCAACTACACAAGGTAGCACCCGGCTACCGGCCACCACTCGTAGCGACCGGCAGACAATGGCGTGATAATAGCCGGCCGGCAAAGGTATACAACCGATGCCGGCCGGCAGCAAAAGAACCAGAGAACTCCGACTGCCCGGCTGCCAGCCACTTAGGCCGGCAGCCGGCTAGGGTACAACACTAGAAGAAAACAGAATGGATGCCGGGATAAGAAACTGTACTACCTCAAAGCCCGGCAACCCGAAAGAGTGCACATAAGGAAGGGGAGAATATAATTTCAGGCTTCCTGACAAATGCCATCTGGCTCTACAGACAAACATGGATGAGGGACCAAGAGAGGTCCGGGCAGCACTCAAAGCAGAAGACCTTTGCCGACCGGCACACTCTGCCGGCCGGCAAGGGACTGAGTCAACTCCATATCCTAACCTATGCTAGGTACAGATGTAGAATGACGGACAGTAATATAACGGCTAGGTCATTACAGAGGAAAGAGGGGGAAGGGACGAAGAGGGTCCTACCAACCTTGCTTTAGTAATGAATCACCCGCAGCCAAGAAAACTCATCTTAGCCTAAGGGAGATCCGAGGAGGGAGGCCAGCAATACTTGCCAACCCCCACAGAACCAAAGCAAGGAAGGTGTTGCTATTCCCAGAAAAAGGATCTTATCCTCGACACCGAGAACAGCAACACTGGACTAGTCTGCTAGATCACAAGAAGAAGGAATCATCTCGTACAGAAACCTTCGAAAGTGACCTAAGGAGGCTAAGCCTCCTATGTCTGTGTCAGTCTAGCAAGGGAGTCTCAACCACAAGCCAGACATAAACAGACTCAGACTAAGAACTCTGATGTTCTGCCCCCTCTCTGAAGCCAGACTTACTGGAAACAGGAAGGAACAGCAACACCCTAATATAGTTGTATCGAAAGTTAATTCAGATAAACCACTAGGGTTAAGCCCAAGGCTTAAACAGAGGGAAAGGGATTGCACACCTTCTCCGAAGAGAAGAGAGCAACCGGGGAGTGTGAGAAAGTATACTAAGGCCCCATAGGCAACTTAGCCTAGGCGCCAAGAGAATCGATTACCTAAATCACCGAAACTCACTCGTATAGGCCTACTATCTTGGAAGAAATCAATATAATCTTAAATGTATAAAACTGCCTAAAGCTTCAATGAAATTTTAAAACACTCGGAAATCTGAATATCATGCAGGAAAGTACTAGGGCCAAATGACTAGGCTACACGGTCTAGCGTAGGCCAGAATCGGCGAATCCTTCGCCAAGACAAACAATACTAAAAGCATCATATAAAGAAATCCTATGTAATGCTAAACAGCTAAAATTATTAAAGCGAAACAGCCGGGAACGTCGCTCTGGCTAACTAAATAACTCATACCTAGCGAGCGACAGCGTCCAGGACGCCTCCGGTAGGCAACAGCTCTTGTAACAAAGATATTACTATTAATCACTTTGAAAATTACCAAGAGCCTACATTTATACATAAAAGAAATAATACTCAACTTATCAGAAGCAGAAGAAGTTGGAGAAAGCATAATAAATCGATTAAATCCAAGAATTTGCGAGAAACACAGGGAAAAAACACCGAGTTGTTAAGCTACGCAAAAAGGAATACAGATGGCGCCGTGAGCGGCGCAATGCACGCTTACGAAACGGGAGAGGAGAGATACCTTGCGAGCGGCTCTCCTTTTCTTTCTCGTTTTCGTTTTCTTGCCAATTGACCCCTTCGAAGTGTTATCTCTGTTCGGGGTGCAGATTGCCATGTGGCGTGTCAAGAATACGTCCTCTGATATTTCGCGATATCCCTGGTTCTTTTATTAGGGATATTCGCTCCAGGAGTTAGAATTCTGGGTACCTTAAGGTAAATTCTCTGGGAATATCGCCGTAGTTGTAATATACCCAAGGAAGCTACCCTATAGGAACTTCCATCAGGACGACATGGCTTGAGCCCAAAAAATCGTTACACTTAGGAGGACATGGGGCTGGTCGTTAATGAGGATAACATTAATTAGCTTCTTGAGGTGCACCAAGAGGAGATTACGCCGGACGGCCTGCAGGACTTGGAGATCATGCAAATAACGTCGTTCAAGAACAGTTCTCTAGCTGTGACAAGGAGGAGGACCCCATGACTATGGCAGAAATTAAGCGGGCTCTAGCTGCTTTTCATACAGTGCAAACTTTTGTATAAAAATCTTGCACAAGTCATCTGGTTGCGCAGCTTATTGGCATTTGCCCAATTCGTTTCAGGAACATTTTAAAAGCAGGTAGAAACAAGCTTCCTTTGATGGTTATTTTTTAAAGATGCCATTAGTAGGCCAAGAGAAAGCTCAAAGTGATTCGAAAAAACAAAAATGAAAGTGATGAAGAAATTAATGAAATTTAGAAAGTACAAAACATAAAGTTGAAAAAATAGAAATCAGAAAAAGGGGGATTGCTCTTAAATCTCCTAGGAGATTAGTATCGACTTAAATGGTATAGGAGGTGTCAGTCTCCCCTTAAAAGGCAATACAAGAGCAATGGGGACATGTATGAAAGTATACTAAAGCCCCTAGGCTAGTAGCCTAGGAGCATTGAGAATCGTTCCCCGAAACTCTCTGTATACTATCTTGGAAGAGGAAAGCATAATTAAGTAATATCATAAATGTGTAAAATATGCCTGTGCTTCAATAAAACTTTACCAGGAAGGTTATATCATGCATAAAGTGTGTAGGTGCCTAGGCTAGGAAGCCTAGCACTCGTGAGGCTCGATCATAAATAGCCAGATCCACGACAACAATGACATAATATAAGAATCCCTAGCTAAATATCTAAATAGCTAAAGTTATCAAAGCGTAAAAATGCCGGGTAAGGGTCGTTCTGGCTAACTAAATGAACAGAAAGAACGACCACGTCCATGACGCCATCCAGCTGGCAACAGCTCTTGTTACGTTAATTACGATCTCAATCGAAAAGCAAAACTGGCAAGAGCTTACATTTACACAAGATAAAGATATTACTTAACTTTCCAGAAGCTGATGAGGCTGGGGAAGACATCATAGCGTCCAAAATACTCCAAAATAGCAAGAGAGAACGGGGAAAACACCGGTCAAACGAAGCTGCGATAGAAAGAATGACGGTGGCGCCTCGCGGTGGCGGATTGGCGCACTATTTGCAGAGCAGTAGGGAGCGTCGAGAGCGATGTCTCTGTAACGACTCTCCTTATTCTTGCCTCTCTTTCCCCTCGAAGTGAAAGCTCTATTGGGGGCGTAGATAGCCATGAGACGTGTCAAGAATACGTCCTCTGATATTACGCGATATCCCGTCGTAAAATTTTAAGGGATATTTGCTCCAGGAGTTAGAATTCTGGATACCTTTGGTAAATTCTCTGGGATATATCACTGTAGTCAAATATACCGATGAAGCTACCTTCGAAGGAACTTCCATCACGACGACATGGCCTGAGCCCAAATATATATATATATATATATATATATATATATATATATATATATATATATATATATGTATATATTGTATATATATGTATATGTATGTATATACATATATGTATATGTATGTATATACATATATGTATATGTATATACAATATATATATATATATATATATATATATATATATATATATATATATATATTATGTATATATAAGCATATGTATATATATACATATATATATATATATATATATATATATATATATGTATATACAATATATATATATATATATATATAGATATATATACATATATATATATATATATATATATATATATATATATATATATATATATATGTATATTATGCATATATATATATATATATATATATTATATATATATCTATATATATATATATATATATATATATATATATATATATATATATATATATATATATATATAAGAATATGTATAATATGTACAGTATATATATACATATATGTATATATATGAATATGTATATATATACATATATATTATGTATATATATATATATATAGATATATGTAAATTATTTATATGTATATATATACATATATATGTATATATATTTATATTTATGTGTATATGTATATACATATATGTGTATATTATATATATATATATATATATATATATATATATATATATATATATATTTATATGTATGTGTATATGTATATATATATATATATATATATATATATATATATGTATATTATATATATATTATATATATATATTTATATGTATGTGTATATGTGTATATATATATATATATATATGTATATATATATATATATATATATATATATATATATATGCATATATATATATATATATATATATATATATATATATATATATATATATATTCCCATACTAATAGCCATCATGAGGCTCAATATTACACAGTATTCTAGAAGTTGTGACCAGCTGTGACCAAGTTATGGAATGATCTTCCTAATCGGGTAGTTGAATCAGTAGAACTTCAAAAGTTCAAAATTGCAGCAAATTTTTTTGTGTTGAACGGGCTGTCATAAGTGACATATCTGTTTTGATGTTACTGTTTTTAGAAAGATTATTTTTAATTTGTTCTCATCATTTATTTATTCCCTTATTTCCTCTCCTCACTGGGCTATTTTTCCCTATTGGAGCCCTTGGGCTTATAGGTTTTCCAATTAGGGTTGTAGCTTGGCTAGTAATAATAATGATATTAATAATAATATGCTTTTAGCAGAGCTGGAAGGTAGCCATTAGATTTAAAGTGTGAGGTGGCAACCCTACCTAACTACTAACAGTGGGTCGGTAAGGGGTGGCTGGATGGTACTTAGCCACCTATATCCACTCACGGTTCAATGAACCACGTCACTTTTTGTTTTTGCCTGGTGGAGAGCGGACTTTTCATCTCTCTCCCTTCAAGGCTTAGCCATTTATAATTATTGCTTTACACTCTTTCTTTTCTTTACTGATATGACTTTGTTTTTATTACACACTCACGATCACCTGACGATCCGCTACATAGTAATGTGGCAGTTTTCAGATGTCGATGTTTGTCTCTGTGAGTTATTGGAAGATTCCTCTGCACTGACTACTCCTCTTGGAGGTAACCTCTCTCGTCCGTGGGTTGGGGTTGTTTCTTCCCCCTCGGAGGGTAGGAATTTTTAATCCTTTTTGTTTTTTTATTCAGCACTTAGAGACGACATTGGGCTGGCTCTAGCTGCTGCTGACATCTTCTCTGTCTACAAGGTCTACCTCTCGTTCGCCCTTCCATTGGCTATTCCTGACAACGAGTCTTCTCTCCTTCTCCCAATCTCATTGTCCCCGAACAATCCGCTCTCCCTACAGGCAACGTTTCAGCCCGCATTTGCAACTTCCGCCGGTTGAGGATTCCGAGACTAAGGACGATCGTCAACCCACGGCTTGCTTGCCTATCGGCAGATCGACGGACTATTTTCTCCTTAACGATCGCAGGGGAAAGGCTCATCACCTGTGCTCCGGGTCAGTCAGGATGTCTTCCACAACAATCCAATGGTGAGATCAGAATTTATTGTTCAGTGATCGCAGGGGTGAGACTCATCACCTCGTCTTCATGGTCGTTCAGGATGTCGTTCGCAACAATCCAATGAGGAGTTCAGAATTTATTCTGTTCAATGATCGCAGGGGCGAGACTCATCACCTTGTCTTCTTGGTCGGTCAGGATGTCGTTCGCGACAATCCGACGTTAGACACCGATCAGGGTGTCTTTTGTGACGATCTATAATTCCCATAGAGATCGCAATGATCACAAGATTGTAGGTTATCATGATCTCAACTTTCCTTTTCTTAAAGACGAATATCTGTTTGGTTCCCCCTTCGGGGAATACTCCAGCAGAATTTCTGTTCGGAAATCAATTCAGGGAGAACTCGGAAACAGGCAATGGCCTTTTCTCAAGTAACACTTTATATTAACCTTCAATTTGAGATAGAGCTCATTGAAGGAAAACAGAGTGCTGCTCGGAGGTTTGCCTCTAGTTGTGAGAAATTCCCCTTCCAAGGGAGAGTCATTAGTCTCGACACAACCCTTGAGGACACTCATGATCAAGAGCTAGGCTAGACACTCGTGATCATAAGCGAGATGATCACGATCGCACTCACGGTCGTGATCCTGAGTTACCATCTCTCAGTCAAAAGCGAGACGCTTGTGACCACGATTGTGACAGTAGTCTCTACACAACCCTTGCGGATGCTTATGATCATGAGCTAGACACTTGTAATCGCAAGCGAGAAGCTCACGCTCACAAGTGTGTGTTACATGCTCACGGTCGTGAGCGAGAGGCTTAGGACCACGATTGTGACGCTAGTCTCTACAACCATTGAGGATGCTCATGTGATCGCGAGCGAGACAATCTCGATCGTGCTCATACTCACAAACGTAAGTTACACGCTTGTAGTCACGACGCGCACGGCTCATGTGGTGATGATCACGAGCTAGCTAGACACTCGTGATCACGAGCGAGGCGCTAACGCTCACTACTGTGAGTTACACGCTCAAGCATGACGCTCGTGATTGCGATCACGAGCGTCTTGTGGCCACAATCACGTGCTAGACCCTTGTGATCACGAGCGAGACGCTCACACTCTTGAGTGTGAGTTACACACCCACGATCACGAGCGTCTTGCTCGTGAACGCGATGGGGGCACCACGCTCTCGCTCACGCTCACAATCCTTAGTTACACACTCACGGACAAGAGCGAGTAGCTTGTGATCACAATCGGGAGCGTCTTGTGGTAAAGATTACGAGCTACAGTCTTGTGATCACGAACGAGACGCGTGCGATCGTGAGCTAGACGCTCACAATCATGAGCTATCCCGGGCTAGACGCTCTTGATCAAGAACTAAAGCTCAAGATTAAGAGTTTTAAATTCACAAGATAGACTCTCACGATCATGAGCTAGATGCTCACGACCGCTAGCACGAGCTAGACGCTCATGATAATAGGCACAAGCCAGATACTAAACCACGAGCTGACGCTCATGATTATGAATTAAATTGTCATAAGCTAAACGCTCACAATCACAAGCTAAATGCTCACAATCGCAAGCTACACGCTCACGATCCCAAGCTATATGCTCACGATCACGAGCTAAACGCTCTTGATTACGAGATACATCCTCACGGTCATGAGCTGCACGCTCACGATCATGAGCTAGATGCTTACGGTTATGATCTTGACATGCACAAGCTTTATACATTTACGATCGAGAGCTGCATACTCAAAATCATGAGCTAGATGTCCACGCTCACGAGCAAGACGCTCGTGCTTTCGTCTGAAATGCTCATTAGTGAGACACTCACGCTCTTGTGAGAAAAGCTCTTGCTCATGAGCAAGACTCGAGCAGGACGCTCGCGCTCTTGTGCGAGACGCTTGCGCTCTTGTGCGAGACGCTCGCACTCTTGTGCGAGATGCTCAAGCTCTCGTGTAAGACCCTCACGCTCTCGTCCAAGACGCTAATGCTCTTGTACGAGGTGCTCACACTCATGAGCAAGAAGCTCTTTTGCGAGACACTCATGCTCACAAGCAAGATGCTCTCGTTCTCGTGCAAGATGCTCATGGTCTCGTACGAGGCGCTCCCATGGGAGACGTTCACACTCATGAATGAAACTCTCACCAGCTCGCACAAGGCATTCAAGACCTAGAATGAGGTGCTCAGGATCATGAGCAAAGTCTCGAGCGAAATGATCCCGACTGATTTGGTACATCTCGGATTTCTTAGATCTCCGAGGTGTCAGCTGCCAATCGCCGTTTTTCAACGACAAGACGATTCCCAGTTGCTTATCAATAGCACCGATCGCTTTTTTTTTTATGTTTAACAGGTAGTACACAATGGTAGCTTGCCATTTTCACTTGCTTGTCTTTTTGCTGGCCTGACGTTCATTTGTCGGAGAGTAGTGATCACTATCAGCCTGCTCCATTCTAGGATTCTAACTCAGCAGCCACTTTCTGAGAGGGAGTTGCTCAAGAGAGCACTCTCCTAGACAGCATAGATCGTCTCTCCTTACTCCCTCTTAACGAAAGAATGCCTTGTCGAATCATGTGGTTTATTGATGAAGAATTGTGATGGGCAAAAGGGCTCTTGAACTTAAGGAAACTGCTCCCAAAGTTTGAATCTAAATTTCTCTCCCTTTCATCTATTTCTTCTGCTCAATATTATTTCGACCTTCTAATTTTATTAACTTTCTTTTGTCTTGCTGTCCTAACTCTTTGAGTAGTATTTCCCTCTAGTTTATATGTAATATAAATGTATGCATATATATATATATATATATATATATATATATATATATATATATATATATATATATATATATATATATATATATACATACTTATATATATATATATATATATATATATATATATATATATATATATATGTATATATATATATATATATATATATATATATATATATACATATATATATATATATATATATATATATATATATATATATATATATATATATATATATATGTATATAAATATATATATTTATTTTATTTCTTCATTTATTAATTTACTTATTTATTCTTATTTGGTTATTTAGATGGTGGGGATATTTCCACCTTCGTTATTACTGCCTGCTTAGATGAATGGGAGAAGGGATTACAGTTGGAAGGTATTTGCATATAAAGCTATATATGAGAGTATGGGATGATCTCAACCATCCCAAAGATGGTTTGGACAATTTTTGGCGGGACTACTTACAAGGGTTGGGTCATCGGAATCCTGGGGATCCAATCCTTGACCCTCTTAATGAGAGAATGCCTTAACGCAGTCATGTGGTTTCTTCATATTGCTTAAGAATTGTTATGGGCAAGAGGGGTCTCGAACTTGGAGAAATTGCTCCCCAAGTTCGAATCTAAATTTCTTTCCCTTTCCTCTATTCCTTCTGCTCAACATTACTTCGACCTCCTAATTTTATCAACTTTCTTTTGTCTTGCTATCCTAACTCAATGAGTATTATTTATATATATATATATATATATATATATATATATATATATATATATATATATATATATATATATTGTCAAGTTTTCACTCCACTATTGTACATATCAAATATTATAAACTGTTTTTAGTATTTTCTTACTTTCTATATGCACGCCCTCTGTTGATTGCTTTCTTCATTTTTTATCCTTCCTTGTCAAGAGCAAAGTCTCTTTTCCCATTATCTCTCCTTTATGTTCTTCATTTTGTTTACTTGGGTACTTCAAATTTCTTGTTAGGTTAGGTGTATTCTTCCTGTTCTGAAGACAGTGTTCGTGGCTCTTTCTCCTATTACCAAGTGTATTTTGTTATTTAGATATGTTTAATTGTGTTGAATTATTGAACTATTTGCCATATGTTTAATTATTATAGTGAAGTGTTTTGTTGAAACTATTTCGTTTATGTGTAAGTGCTAAGTAATTCGTGTTAATTTGTATAATTAGTAATTAATAATTATAATAAGAGATTGCTGAGTTTCGTTCACCCGACCATGGTTTCGCACAGATTGGATTTTATTTTGGTGGAATATTTTATTTTATGCTTCCTACTGAGTGTTAGCTAAGGCCATCTTTAAGCTAAAGTATTTACCACTGCATACGAGGACATTCAGCTTAGGCATGTCATAATTTGGGGTCCTGACCGGGATTCCAAATCTGTTGTGTGACTACAAACTGTTGAAATGTTTTTGGTGAATTTTTAAGAACAGTTGGTGAACGATATGTCCTGATATTGTGCTTATTAATTATTTGTACAGTTAGTGCCACGCTACGCTGTTCTTCGCTTGCATTTAACTGTGTTTGACAGAGCTACCAGGCAAGAATACACCTCATCTCTCCTTAAACCAAGGTTAAGTATTTTTGAAGGATAAGTCAATAACAAGTGTTAAATGACGGGGATCTCTGCGTATATCGCCTCTTATACCCGCCTCATCAATATTTTCCATAATAAAGGTCACCCTCGCTATCATATAAAGTGATAAGTTACGTTAATCTTACGTTACCTTGCACATCATTGATTAGCTCCCGACCTTTCGCATTAGCAAAATCCACTGTACTCATTTTAAAGTCTTCTCATTGCGGAAGTTTTAGTTCATTCTCACACTTTTAGTGTACCTCGAATACTCCGTGATTCCAGACTTTCTGTAATTACCAAATTGCGCTAGTTTAACTCCACAAGATTAGACATGTGGTTTAGCCAGGCTACTACGTAAATCTGTAGGTAATTACCATTCTGTAACTAGCAGTTGTTATTCGTATTTAAATACTCTTCTCGCTGTCTGTTAGCGTTCTATTATAAATACAGTAATAGTGTTGGGCTGCAATTACCTTAAATTTATCATTATAGGTTCTCGGTAGTGAATATAACTTGTTACGTTAGGAGCAATGTACGTGTAGCTACTGATATCTTTATTTTATAAATACGAATACTGTTTGGAATGATTAACTTTGAGTTAATGTATTCGCATTTAGTCAGCCATTCATTGTTAGGTAGGTAGGATTTGTTATATTTACATAAGTGTTGTGTAGCGAGTAATTAAACCTTGTTCAAAAATGCCTTCCAATCTAGAGTGTTTTGTTGGAAACCCCAAAGAGGAATTATCTACGCTCAGACAAAATTTTAGAAATTCTGTTTAAACTTTCAACCAAACTTTTGTAGAATTTTGTAGTGTCAAAAATAGGCAGTTGAATAAGTGGTTAGAAAGAGCAGGTGGTGATAACTTAGAATCATTTAAGAATTTGATTCTTCTAGAAGAATTTTTTAGGAAAGTTCCTACTCATATCTCAACCTTCATTCATTTTAAAGGTGAAACACTGGTAAAGAAGGCAACTAGTCTCGCCGATGATTACCACTAAATCCATAAATCACAAAAGGGCCAAACTAACAAATCATCTTCCTTTTCCAAATCTCCCCAGGTATCCTGTGCTTACTGCAAGAAAGAGGGCCACACTATTGAAAATTGTCCTCTTCCCCAGTGCAAAACTTCAAAAGCAAAAGAAGGTAAAAATGCCCAGTCAAGGAGCACATGCCATGTGACTACTCCGATGGAAGGGTTGCAGCCATTTGAAGGATTTATTTGTGATGTTACTGTAAATGGTACTTCACTGAAGTGCCTCCGAGACTGGTTCCTCTCAGTCTATATTGGCAGACTTAAGTTCGGAGAATTTAACTTGTACTAAGGAATTTATAACCATTACAGATTTAACCTCTTCCAGGACTCTGCCTCTTGCTGAAGTGGAAATTGTTAGTCCTTACTTTACAGGAAAGGCTAAAGTAGCAGTGTTAAAGCAAACCTTGCCGTATTCTCCAGTAAAGCTGATCTTGGGTAATGATCTAGCAGGGTCACAGGTGAAAACTAATTTTATTATTTCAGATCCTGAATTCGTAATCCAAGAAGAATGTAAGTCCATAGAATCTCCAACAGCTGTAACTCAGGTTGTGACTAGGAATACTTCCAGGGCAGGACCTTCGAAAAGTGAGAGTAAAACTACTGTAAGAACTATGGAGGCCTTAGATTGGTGAACGTAGGTAAGAGAGTTTACTGAGCTACAGAAAGAGGACCCCAGCCTTAGTGAACTTTGGAAAAAGGTGAGAAATCCAGATGAAAATCCAAAATTGCCATATTTCTATGTGAATAAAGGTATTCTCTGCAGGCATTTCAGGTCACCACAGATTAATAATAACCATACTTGGAGGGATTGTCACCAAATAGTCATTCCTCAACCTCTAAGACATTCCTTGTTAGACCTCGCTCATTCTACAGAATCCCACTTAGGGGTCAACAAGACATACAAAAGAGTAAGTGAAAACTATTATTAGCAAAGCCTTGGTAAAGATATTAAGAGCTATGTAGCTTCATGTCACCATTGTCAGGTTTCAGGTCAACCTAACCAGAGAATCCCGCCAGCACCACTCCAGAACTTACTAGTACCCAAAACTCCTTTTTGCAAACTCATCATAGATTGCGTTGGTCCCTTACCAAAGACTAAGAGAGGGAATGAATACATACTGACCGCTATGTGTCCCACTTCAAGGTACCCTTTGGCATTAGCAATCAAAAACATAAATGCAAAGACTATATTACTTAACCTTACGAAGGTTTTCACTGTTTTAGGATTTCCTTATGAGTTACAATGTGACCAGGGAACTAATTTTACAAGCCATGTCTTCAAACAAGCTATGCATACATTGAATATTCATAATGTTAACTCCCCTATATATCATCCACAGACAAATGGTGCCTTGGAAAGGTTCCATCAAACCTTGAACCTTTTGCGTAAGTACAGCAGTGAAACAGCAAATCATTGGGATAAGGACCTCGATCTCCTAATGTATGTTTTTCGATGCACTCCACATGACTCCACAGGGATATCTCCCTTTGAGGCATTGTTTGGTCGTCGACCACGAACTGTATTGGGTATGGTGAAAGAAAATATTTTGCATCAGAAACCAGAGGAGGCTACTAACACGTTGCAATATATTAAAGACCTTAAATGTAAGTTTCATCAGATAAATGATTTGGTATGTTCTAATCTCCTTTCCTCACAACAAGTAATGCAACAACAGGGGAACAAGAAAGCCAGGTTAAGGGAGTTCCAGAAAGGTGACCAGGTACTTTTATACCATCCAATTCCAGGAGCTCCATTGAGAGAGAAGTTTGCCGGCCCATATACAGTCCTAGATCGTCTTTCTAAGGTAAACTATGTAATTATTACCCCAGATAGGAGGAAGGACTCAAAATTAGTACACGTGAACTTGTTGAAGCAGTATCAAAGTAGAGTAAATAGTGGACCACCTCGAGTAACATTGGTGGTTACCTCAACTCTTAGGTCCGAAGACAACTATCCTGTTGTTACTAATAACAAAGACCCTGATGAAGAACCAGAACTGATATCTTTTAGTGATTTAACTAACTCTGAGATAATGGGTAAGCTTGACTCTTTCTTATCACACTTGCCTACTAATGAAAGCAAAGAACTAAACTCCTTACTCACCAGTTTTCAGGACTTGTGCACTGATGATCCAGGAACCTGTAACCTGATTCAACATGATATCTTGCTGGAGCCGGGAACACAGCCCATCAGACAACCATTTTACAGAGTGATAGGAAAGACGCTCAAATCCTTAAGGTCAGAGGTACAGTACTTGATAGATCACAAGTTAGCAGTCCCAAGTACCTCTCCTTGGGCTTCACCTTGTATACTTGTACCAAAAACAAACGGTAAATTACGACTATGTACAGACTACCGCAGACTAAATAAGGTAACCGTTAAGAATTCTTTTCCTTTGCCACGGATCAATGATATTTTTGACCAAAGTAATTCAAAGATTTTTACTCCGATTGATTTACTAAAAGGGTACTATCAAGTAAAACTGACCCCAAAGGCCCAATCAATCTCTGCTTTTGTAACACCCTTTGGCCTATTTGAATATGTGGTTATGCCTTTTGGGCTCTCTAATGCCCCTGCTACATTTAAGAGGCTGATGGCAGAGGTAATCAGAGATTTACCTAATGTCTATGTGTACTTTGACGATATAGTCATAGCAAACATGACTTAGGAGGAACATCTGCACACTCTCAAAACTGTTTACATGACTACGTACTCTAGGTCTCACCAACAACTTAGCCAAGAGTTCATTTGGGCAAGCTAAGCTTGTATACCTTGGTCATTATTTGGGCAGTGGGCAAATATTGAGAGTGTAATGAACATACCTGTACCCCTTTCAAAATCTCAACTTAGGACCTTTTTAGGTATGGTCTCTTATTATTCCAAATTCATAAAAAATTTCGCCATTCTTGCTGCTCCATTATATGCACTACTGTCTAACAAAGTAAACTTTGTTTGGACCAAGGAATTAGACAATCTTTTCAATCAGCTTAAAGGTATCTTGATCTCTAAACCAATTTTAAGAGCACCAGACTTGTCAAAGGAATTTTTATTACAGGTAGACGCCAGTGGCACAGGTTATTTAGCTGTACTTCTGAAATCTATGCAATCTTATGCTCCTAATGACACCAGCTGTATTCCAACACAGCATTACCTAGCAATAGCCTATCACTCGAGATTCTTCAGAGGAGCACAAACCAGATGGGCTACCGTAGAGAAGGAGCTTTACGCGATCGTAGCTTCTTTACAACACTTCCAACCCTATCTTGAAGGTCATCGTCGGGTCATTGTCTTCACTGATCACCGACCTCTCACGTTCCTCAACCGTGACAGACTAAAAAATCTAAAACTCTTACGGTGGTCTTACATCCTTGGCACCTTTAATATTCAGCTTCAAAGCATCAAGGGAACTAACTACACCATTGAAGACACCTTGTCACGGCTTCCATCAGCATCTTCAGCTGGATCCACCGCTATGGACCCATCTTAGTGGGGGGGAGTTGTCAAGTTTTCACTCCACTATTGTACATATTGAATATTATAAACTGTTTTTAGTATTTTCTTACTTTCTATATGCACGCCCTCTGTTGATTGCTTTCTTCACTTTAGATCCTTCCTTGTCAAGAGCAAAGTCTCTTTTTTCCCATTATCTCTCCTTTATGTTCTTCATTTTGTTTACTTGGGTACTTCAAATTTCTTGTTAGGTTAGGTGTATTCTTCCTGTGCTGAAGACAGTGTTCGTGGCTCTTTCTCCTATTACCAAGTGTATTTTG
>NC_090725.1:185350271-185437771 GCF_036898095.1 Palaemon carinicauda
GGAACTTCATATATATTTATGTATATATATAGTATATACAATTATGTATAACATTCAAGAGCTTGCTTCTTTTTCAACTACCTTAAGTGCAAATGAGCTGAAGACAGGCTCCTAATGAGTACCCATAAAAACTAGCTGTGAAGACAGTACTTGCAGCATAACAGCTTTTCATTTACACCTCGAGCAGAATTCATCACAGATACACTGTTCACCATCATTAGAACTCAAAAATAATATCAATAATAAGATTGAAAAAAATCACAATTGGTACCTTAGCTTTGAGAAAACACACATAATGATTGTGAAAATCACTCTCTTGGCACAAAGCTTTGAGGATGAAACTCCCCTAAGCATTAGCTGAATCTAGCATAAGTAGCACAAGACAGTTTTTGAGAACTCTGAAAGTGAATGGCCATCTGACTCCCTACAATATCAATTACAGCATGTCCAAATTTAACTTTATAGTGCAATTACATATCAACCATTTTAATGCACTTGGAAAAGATTAACTGTTGTTTAATATATTGACATGAATTTTCTGCACAAAACCCTTTTTAATCCACACAAAATTCTTAAATTACTGCAATGCAATCAATTTCATCAAAAGCATTCACTGAGTGTATACAGAAAAGCATTATATCCTGTTAATTTGTGGGCTCCCCAAAAAGTTGTATTTGGAGAATTTAATCAAATATTTAAAAAGTTTATACTTATGTCTTATATGCTTAAAGCAAAAAAAAACTGCAACAGTGTATATATAACAACAATGATGAACAGATTTACAAAGCATTGCCAAAATCACATGTCAAAATGGGTATGCTTTTAATATAAATGGTGCTTAGCTGAGGGAATCAACATAGTGGAAATGTCACCCAGCATATTACTATTGCTGGTAACTTGCATCTTATTATAATTCATGTACACTAACCAATGATAAATATGTCAACAACATTCATCATTGTTGTACAAACAATCACAAAATCTGACAAATATAAGTATGAAATTGTTTTTCCTTCAACTTATTTTTTGACAATTATACATAAAACCAATATCAAAGCTACACATATAAATTGCACTTTCGTCTCTATACAAATAATTACAAGACAGCAACAATTCTCTAGAATGAAAATCACTTGCAAAAATAACATTGGTAAACTAATTCTATAGTAGGATTTACACAATTATGAAGGGTAAGAAATATTTAACATTTGAATTCACTCCTTTCCATATAAGTTATGCATGCAAAATTTGCAATTTTGTTTAAAAAAATTAATTTCAATAAAATCTGTTATTTCTATACTCACCTAATGTTCACATTGACTTCTCTCCGAAAGCTCAGTTTTATTGACATTTAACATTGAAACTAAAAAATTGCTCTTTTTCTTTACTTTCAATAGACTTGTCAATAGTAAAGTAATGAAACAATCTAGAGGTAAAGGTAACTACTGAGACTTGCCAAGCCACATATTCTTTGTCTTTTCATTCTCAAAGTCAAAATTACTCCCTATCCACTTAACACTACAAGTCAGTAGGAAATTGGGGGGCCTTGTACTGTATATGAACTTCAGGTACATATAGAAATAAAAAAAAATTAATACCAGAATTCCATTTATTTCTATGAACCTCCCCTAATGTTCATAATGCTGACACCCACACATTGATGGAAGGGGATCCCCAGTGAAGGAAAGAGATAGTGCATTTACAGTTTGAAAATAAAATAACTAACATTCTAAACATATCTATTGGTAACAAATCATCAATACATTTTAAAATATGGGACTCCAGACTGTTCCTTAAGTATGTATTTACAGAACAGCAGTACCATGTAAATAAAATTAAAATTCCTTAAATCAAGAAAATTATAAATCAAATAAATCCAAAAATATTATTAGACCACATTGTCAGCAGACACTATAGAACCTAAAGCCAGGTAATCTTAACAAACCAGAATTCAAGATAATGTTTGGCAAAAATTGACTTGGTATGCCATTGAGCTGCTGTCAAAACCATTTCTAAAGAAATTTTTTCTGCCAAAAAATTTGGGAATATAGCTTCACTTCTAATATCATGAAACCTAACATTTAGGATTCCATTGGACTTGGATTAATTCTTCTGCGACCAAAGTTTTAACAAGACTATTTTTGAACAGAGGGTGAATTGGAGTTCTAATTCTTAAACAAATTAGGAAAGCCCCTTCAATTTTGTTTAGTTTTGTCCAAATAATGCTCTATGGCACTTACCAGACAAAATAATCTATATTCTGATGTAATGCTTACATTATTTCTTCAAGAGATGATTTGAAAGAATTCTGGGGTAAACTCCTAATCTTAAAATCCTACTTAGCTATGAAAGTAGCCCACAGAGATATCCTCTCATGTTCCTCAAAAGCCCACCTTTAAAGATAATGCTAGTAGTTAAGTTTTGCATTTAGCTGATCCCTGTGTAAGCCTAGGCATAAATAGGAAAAAGTGTTTAGCTATAAGATCTTTAACAGGATTTAAGGTACAAAACTTAAAAGTTTTAAAGATTGTAAAATTACACCAAAATTCCAAGAAACATGGACCTATATTCCTTAATAGCTGAAATTTAAAGTTTTCCATAAAATAAGCAACTTATAAATTACAATATTATCCAAATTATTTTAGGTACTGCATTGATATATTTCTAGATTTGCACCAACCAAAAAGAAAAAAATTCTATTGTCTTAGCTACAGATTATCGGTAAACTGTCTTTTTTAACATACTGTACGAGTCCCAAACTAGAGGGCTGCAAAATAATTTTGTTCCTGAGAATACAGTGGAAGGTCTAAATTCGTTATTTGTAGCATGGATGGATTTGGATGACTAGCCTCTGAAATTAATTGTCTGCAAAAATTGGTTTGTACAACATGCACAACCACCTCCTCAGACACTCCAATAAAAGAGGCCAAAGAAGTGTGGACCATTTCACTTGGGTCCAGAAATGGGCTACTAATGTCATCTTGCTGTTGTAGAAATTCTGTAGTAGTTTATCACCTGTCATAGCATATGGGGAATGGTGAAAATGTGCAAAGATCTAGACTGACCAGTCTGGTAACAGGTTATCTACCGCCCATGCTAAGGGAGCTGGCATATGGAAGTGGTGAACAAAAACCCTATACGTTATTTTGGTCACTGAAATTGCAAGCTTGTCTATGTTTGGTAGATTCCACCACTTCTAATTTTATAGACATACTGACAAATATAAAGACCATTTGTTTAGAAAAACTTGACTCTTCCTTCTTAAATGATCCACTACGATGTTCGATTTTCTAGGAATAAACTAAGAAGATTTATTCCTCTTAAATTGTCCAAGTCAATAATAATAATAATAACAATAATAATAATAATAATCAGGGTTATCTGGTACAGAGATTATAATCTTGTCCTCCCTTCAGCTTTGGAGGTAGGCCTTGTGGTTCCTTGTCCAGGAATATTACCAGAAAATTTCTGCAACTGACATGACAAGTGGACTCCTGTGCCACCCATTTCCCTGACGGACATAAAGATCTAGAGTTACTCCCCATCTTTCCAGTGAATCATCTATGAACAGAGATAGGTCAAAGATTTTAATTTCCAATGAGACTTCCTTGGATAACTGCCTTCAATCATCCCACCAACTCAGCAGTTGAAAAAGGTTCATCACTGGAATTGAGGTTGTTTCTTGAGCGACTATTCTTTCCTGATTGAGATGAAATTGGAATATCCTCATCCTTAACTATACCATTAGAACAAATTATCTAGAATTCTAGAAGTCTCATCCACTTCAAAACTGACAAACTAATAACTTCTGAACTTATTTAACTATAAAAGAAAAAGATTGTTTGGAAAAACCCAAAAGGAACTGTTGTTATCATCATTCCCAAAGATATATCCTTCAGAGTTGGAACCAGATGTGACTCCTACAATAGACCAGATCCCAACCATTCCCACAACTTGAGCAACTACACTTTCTCATCCCGAAACCTTTCCTATGAATCGCTCAAAAACACCTAATTGTCCAGGGATAAAAGAAATCTTAACTCCAGAACCATTTACCATTTTTAAATGGGGTGGTAAATACTTGAATGACCACCCTAAGACCAAAATACGGGCACTTGAATTGGTATACGGTTTACTAATTGATGAAACAAAGGTATTTTTGGAACAGAGTTTAATAGGATGTGAAAAGATGTCTATGAGGAGTACATCCAGTCATCTTTCTCTATCGACTCCCAGAACTGGAGGTTGAAAGCATCTAGAACTGGACCCAACACCCTAAAGCTTTGGGGAATAGGAACACCTGTTGAAAAACCTCCTATGGATTTCCCATAAGCTTCACAATTTCTAGCTTCCAAATCAGTGGCTTTGCTATATTTTTTAAATAACTTAAAAATAGGATTGGTTCTTGGAAAAGAAATAATTGGAGTCTAGAAGAATATGTTAACCTTCTTTGACAACATCTAGAAACCACTAATTGACACAAAAGCTTTCCCAAACGTGATGAAAATGCGAGTTTCCTTCCTACTAGGGTTTGCATGGATGGACCATCATAACACTCTCCAATAAGATCGAGTCTGGCTGACAACTCTTCTGGAATGTTTACTAGATCAAAATCCAGATGTTATACCACTGATAGGAAAAGAATTCCTTGGTGACAAATTTAATGCAGTTGAAGAAATTGATTAAAGTTGAAAACTTTGGTATCCGTAGAAAATAACCTCAAAGTGTCACTGTTGGTCCTGATATCCACTTGAAGAATTACTTGATCCTATCTACATCCAAAACAGGACCCAAATAGGGAAAGAATCAGTTCTTTTTGTGCCTCAGAGACTGTTCCAACTATTGCCACACATACTAGTTATCTTCTCTAAATAACAAAATACACAAGGGCTGCTACAGCCTCAGAAATCCCATCTGAAGCATTCATACATAAACAAGTCATATAAACCAAAGCCAAATTCAAATCCTGATGGCCTACACATTCCTTTTATAAAAGTCTAGCCATGACTTCTACTGAAATCAGCAATGGAAATTATTTCAAGAATGTTTATTATCATCGACAAAAACTTCATTTCTTTAATAAGCCAGGTTGAAAGCCCTGTATTTAAAGATTTTGTACAATTTTCTACTTTATTGCTTGCAAACAGCATTTCTTTAGTATACCACCTTGCAAGCCCTGCATTCAAAGATTTTTACCTATTAGCATCAAGTATGAGCTCACATCTGGAAATTAAATCATAATCTAGACCAAGATTTTGAAACTGATTCATCTTATACAAGTCGGAATATTTTTGTGGTATAGAAAGATTCCCACTGAACGAGAACCAGAATTACCAGCCTTTCTTTATATCTGAGATACCAATATATCAATTCTATCCAAAACAAAATGGGAGAACTGAGTGGTAAAAAGAGTATTGGAAATAGCTATCTCCAAAGACTTGGAAGAAAAACAGTAGAGTTTACCCTAAGCAACTTATTTAGATATTTATTAGAACTGAGGATACAAGGTTTGAAAGGGAGATACCTCACCATACCTGGGCTCTTACTCTGATTTTTTTTCTCCTTATCTTCCTGTTCAGATGGATGAACCAAAATATAACTTACTGGTTGTCAGCTTGTTTACAACTTGCTCAGAAGCTACAGAGCATTACTTTATTGAGGGACTCATTACGGCAGAAGTACTAGCACCTACATTTATCTCATTAGAATTAACCTATGACGAGCTACTGGCTGAGCTTGCAAGTAAACAATGTGCACTGCCATCTGAAACATGATCTAACTGATCAACTTTAGCTGAAATTTTATCAAACATTTTATCTTAAGGGAATTATACAATATGCTTTAAAGTGTTTACTTCAGCTAGTGGAAGGATATTAGAATCCAAACTATAAACTCTGTCTTTTGCCTCACAATCTGGTTGTCTAAAAAAGTGGCTAGGATTATGGGAATGTGAAAAAGTTCACAGCAGAAAGGTCTAAAGTAAATAAAGAACTCGAGGCTCTCGAATGTGCAATGTGCTGTGCACCATCTGAACCCTGACTGAATGGAACACTATTACCTTTAGATCTAACATGAGAGTCAAGTTAGGGGTAGAAATAAGGTATGCAAGATCAGAAGTACTGCTTTAAGTAAAGGCTAACTGGCCTTCTGAGAGTTCCCAAAAGAAGCTAAAGAAGTTGAGAGCCTTTGAAGCTCATCACTATCTAAACTTGATTGGTAAGTGCCATGTATGAGTTCAGCATTTGTGTGTCATTATCTCATCATTCCTACTATAATTTGGATTTCTCCCTGAAAGAAAGTTTCTTAGGTGCTTGGAACCTTTAATCAGTGTGGTCTTTGCACTACCAAATTTTTTCAAAATCATAAAACCTGCCCGACACAAAATGCAAAGAGAATGCAGATAATGATTGCCCAGAAGAAATTCCCTTGAACAATCTAGTGTGAAAAATGGGGCCGTGACAGACCTATGCAACATAAAGACTAAAGACAGAGGACCTGTGGCTTGACAAGACTCCAAGAGTGCCACTGACCACGAGATTGTCATTTCTTTACTAGAGTGCATAAGTCTATTGAAAGGAAAGACAGCAGGAAATTTTTTAGTTTTACGGGTAAATGCTGATAAAACTGAGCTTCAGGAGAGAAGCAATATGAACATCCGGGGATGTTCATAGAAATAAATTTCCTAAGCTGGCAGTGTAATAATGCTGAATCTGTACATATTTTACACCCAAATTTATAGGGTTCATAGGACATCCTAAGCTACTTAAAACTTTCTAATGCAAGAAATTTGTTTCTAAAAATGCCACAATTAATTTCGGCCATTATTCTTATTCAATACTGGTGGAAATTCATGTATCTTGACTTGGTAAAATCCCTCTGTATGAACTAATTATGACTCTCTTTCTAAATACTTTATGCATGCAACCATACATTAATATAACAATAGGATTTGATTTTTAACAAACCTGTATGGCAGAGGGACTTGAAAGTCAATGACAGGTAGCAAGGGCATCTCTTTGGTAAATTCTCATAGATGACACATCACAATCTTTAACAACAACATTTTCTAAAAACAACGGTAGCAACAAATCCTATTCCACCCAACCACATACTGTTTACAGTAGTTCCTTTTGAATTCCCCCTCTCTCCCCAAAATTCACAGAATACTGCACTATTAAAATAACTAGAATATTTACAGTTAGCTGTCTCTTAGATCTGACACAGATACAGTAATCAAAAGACAATCTGACTATTTATCACTTGTGAAAGTCCGTGCTTAAGATCACACCATTCAGAATGGCTTAATAAAAGTTTGCTCTAATGATCTGACGTTGTTATACATTGACGACATCCTCTAAAGCAAGGTCAGTGGTGAGGACGTGCTTATGTGAAGTCTGGCGGTGTAGAGGAGGACCTGAAGAGGATGCTGTCCCATGTTCACCGTCCACTAAAGTCTCCTCCAGCTCCTGTTAAAATGAATAATGGAAAAACATCCATTAAACCAGTACAATGTCCACATTTTTTTTCAATATCATAACTCATAAATAAAGAAATAATCAAAAAACACACAATTATACAGTTCAATATCTGTTATTTCTCACTTAATTTATTTTCAGTTTTTAAACTTCATCATTTGAATCCCATAAGAAGTACTCTACATTTGTGAAATTTATTTCCCTTTCAGCCACATGACTTAATTTTAGTCTGGTATTAAGTTTCTTTAATTATTTATGCATACTGCATGAGATTTTCATGAATATCTAAAAATATATACTAATTACTGTATAAGGAAATTCATTCAGCTATTTGATGACGTTTTGCATAATTTCTTAGTCACATTCGTTTTTGTGCTAAGACGAGTTAAGAAGGATATAAGAAAAATAGCCTGGTACTTAGTGAAAAATTATTTGAGCAAGGTTGGAATTGAGAGTTAGAAATTAATCGAGAAAGATTACATTCCACAATTGTCTAGCACTAAGTTACACTATAATTTATTTGAATGGTAAACTTTCTTCTTCGCTTTTTATGTTCATGCTCCATGCACATTTCATACAGCTTCTAATTTTCCTTCTGTACTAAAATATTCTTTAAAAAGGGTTCATATGTTTCTGAATAACGCAGTAATGTACAAAAGTTTTTCAAAAACTGTAGGATGCATGAGGTTCACAGTACTCAACTAAATTCCATACAATAAAATGCAAACAATTTTAAGTTAAGCACACAACATTTAAAACAATCTACATGTTATAGTAGATATCTGTTTTGCTTCTTCCCTGATGTCTATATTGCTTTCGTCTCCAGAGGCTTGGTATGTCAATGTTACCCCTTGAAATCTGAAAAACTTCCTCCTGTTTTCTTTCTTTTCAATACAGTATAGGTACTAATGCCTCTATTAAAGTAATGCGACCTAACAGAATTTCTTCTCCAGTCTCCAAGATGAAGTGTTTACCAGACTGTCAGCGATTTTATTTGTTTCTTATTTTTCTATTGGTTTAAAGATCTGAATGCAAAGAATGGTTAGAATTATGGATAAGCTAACGCAACATGCATAAAGAACTAACTGAATGACGATTCCAGAGATTTACATCAAAATCAGGAATAGGAAATTTAATTGACCAAGTTTTTGTCACAAAAATTAAGATGAGAGTCAGCGGGTGAAGACCAGAGAGGAGAACAATACTCAAAACAAGGTAGAATGAAAGAATTAAAATATTTCTTCAAAACAAATTGATCACCGTTAATCTTAAAAAAAATTTTCAACAAGCCAATTTTTTGTGCAATTGAAGAAATAAACCAAATATGTTTCTCAAAAGTAAACCTGCAATAATAACCACCTAAAATTTTAAAGTTGTATAGGTTACAGTTAAAGAAACATTATTAATGCAATGATCAGGATTTTAGGGAGCCACTGTCCCCGATAAGAGGTTGGAGAACAAAAGAGAAGGAAATGGGAACATATGTAAAGTATAAAGTTAAAAAGTGGGTGTAGCTAGGGGCTGAAGGGATGCTCTAAATATCCTTTAGTAATGCCTACAATGTCTTTCTTTTGGAAAGGACATCCATATTTATTACCCTTGACAATTTCTCCTATTGATATTCATTATTACTTTGCATAGAATTACTGTTCTTTATTTAAGACAACATCTCACTCACCAAAAATGATCTATAACAAAAGTCATCATACGACAATTGATAACTATCCTTGGAGAAATTCTTAAAATGTACAACCTACCTTCAGTGTCTTAATGACCAGACCATGCACAAAACTAACCACATTATTATTATTATTTTCCTTATTATTATTGTTGTTATCATTATTAATATTACAAGCTAAGCTATAACCCTAGTTGGAAAAGCAAGATGCTATAAACCCAAGGGCTCCAACAGAGGAAAAATAGTACAATGAGGAAAGGAAACAAGGAAATAAATAAACTATAAGAGAAGTAATAAACAATCACAATAAAATATTTTAAGAACAGTAGCAATATTTATATAAACTATATAAACTTAAAAAAACAAGAGGAAGAAAAATAAGCTAGAACAGCGTGCCCGAGTATACCCTCAAGCAAGAGGGCCCTATTCCATGACAGTGGAAGGCTATGGCACTTCCCAAGGCTAGATGATAATGGTTTGATTATGAAGTGTCCTCCTTGAAGAGCTGCTTATCATAAGCTATAGAATCTCTTCTACCTTTTCCAAGAGAGTAGCCACTGAGCTACTTGGACTCTACAGGTAAGAAGGGACATGCCATCCATAATAACCTCTTTCGCATAGAAGATACACGGACATACCAAGAAATAAGATTATAAAGTAGTGAACTAATTTTATGATAAAAATTAACCTTTAAAAACATACATCAATACTAGAATTTTATGTAAAATTATTGCCAAGCATGAAGTTTGCAGAAAAACTAATGACAAATATTCATTTGATAAAAGCACTCCAATAATATTTACTGAGAGTCAACAATATTAATCTATATTTTAATACTTGAATAAAGTTGGGCACTCTAAGGTCATGATTATTTGTTTCACAAGTAGACATTTATATGTACTATGAAACTTAACTACGTAAGTATTTGTTTCACGGAAATGTGATCAACTAAAATGTTTCATAAAAGCAAAGCAATGGTGCAAATATGGAGCAGTGTTTTTGTGAATTCAGAACAAATATATATGGAATAAATCATGCAAGTTTCTATACCTCCAGCTGGTTGCTTGTGAGCGTCGAGCGTCGCTTGTCGAGGATTACCTGCAGCTCTGGGGCCATACCTACACAAATAACACAAACACACACGTGCACAATCAGTGACCACCAACATCAAAGCATTTGGATCAAGCCTGGGACACCAAGTAATAGAGCAACACAAAACTAAAAAGAAGCTAAAATGTTTTACAAAGACAAATAACTATTCTATCCCTTTCTAATTGAATTAATAACTACTATATTTCTTATTAAACAAGTTTTAAAAATTAGTGAAAATTATGACAGGTGATATACAAATTTATAAAACAAAATATAAAAATATAACTTCATAATAAAAGTAGCAAGTATTAAAAAATATTCATGTTGCTCAAACTTGGAGTCAGTGAATGTCACTAGAAACAACTGGGTTACATTATAAGCATTATCAGGGTAACAAGCCAAAAAAAATCATTATAAATTACTTATTCCTAATTTCAAGGAGATATCTCATAATGAACCCGAGTGTTGCAACTAGAACCATGCACAGTGTACATGCAAAAAGAAAAAAAATATAAATCATACTGTTCATCAAAAGCACTCTTTCTTTCAATTTAGCTGAGTAAATAAAATTAAAAGCTAATACACAGGATAGCTTGAAACTATAATTGGTTAACAGGCAGCATTGTGGCAGTTTGTAAATAGAACTTGGATCTATACAATCATATACTATACTCTTTTATTTTATAGAACATGCAAAGCAGTGTTCAAGTCACTGCACTGCACAACATCCATTGCAATCACTCATGGTATATAAGCTAACTTGAAATCATGAGCAGTGGAATGGCTAATCATTTTACAGGAAAGGATTTCAAATATGTAGGTGAAGTACAATTGACAGTTTACCTGCATCTTAGTGCCTCACTATCAAAAGAATAAAAACACTTGTATTAAATCCTTTCACAAAAAATAATACTAATTTCAGATTATTTCATGTAGGAAGTAGATGTTACAATTTCTGTGTTAGGACAATTAAAAAAGAATAAAATTGCTTGACTAATTAAAAAATATTTCAACTTGAAAATTCTTCATAGTAAATCAAATGCACCATCATTCCATAAAAGTATAAATTACAGTAAATATACAGATGCAAGTAGTATGAACTATTGCCTCCATCAAAGGAAATTTCTGAACCAATGTTTATACCTTGCAAAAACATTTCAGGTACACCAATCAAAATGTTTTCATTTTGTGGCAAAAAAAAAAAAAAAAAAAAAAAACACCACCTTTGTGTGGATGTTTTGTCACAAATGCATAATAATAATAAACAATATGTTTATTGGTAAATAGATCAAAACTGTATTCCTAAATTAAATATTTTCATAATACAGTACAATGGATTATTCCAATTCATATCCAATATTTACTTACATATTGCTGAAATATTGAAAAATCTTGTTGCTCCCTACAAGTTCTCTGATTGTGTGTTATATATACATCTGTGATGTGCTGCTAAGACCAGGCACCAATGCACCCTTATTAAGGAATTGCAAAAAGTTGGAAATCTTGAGCGTTATTGAAAACATCAGTTATCTCTCCGGTTGCTTTGGTTAATAAGCTCTAACCATGGGAAGCAATGGAAACTAGGAAGTGGATAGGCAACAGATGCGGGTAAGGAAAGGGTAAAAGAGAGAGATATGGATTGGAATGGTGACATGAGATAGTAATTAGAGGACGAACAAAAGATTCCTTCTGCACTAATTTATGAGCATGGTCTCCTTTTCTTCAACTCAAAAAGTGTGAGGAAAATAATTCCAACTTAACAACCGTCTAGCAAAGACTGGCAAAAAATCAGATTCACTGATACCTGAAGCTGATATTCTGTTGTTAAAAGATAAAGACAACAACAGTAAAACAACAGCAATGGTAGTGGAGTAATCTCATGAAACACCAAAAAGTGAAAGCTGACTGAAAAAGTGTTCACCTGCTTGTAAGAAACATGTCAGAAATGTAAATAATAAATGCTAGTACTGTCACAGTACCGATATCTTGTGACATCGGGTGTTAACAATTGAGCGGGCTATTCAAATCCAAGTAAACACCTTAGTTTCCAGTTTTCCTTTTTGAAAATTGGTGCTTGGGAACATATTCAATCAACATGGATATTGGATAAGGTTCATTGAAATAATGAGATTTTTCTGATGCCTTAAGCAACTATGGAAATTACAACTATACTAAGTAGTTCCTGCTTATTGAAAGCGTTATTCCTAAAATGCACATATTTGCGGGAGAGAGAAAAGTTTCTTGCCTTGCCATGTATGCCTTCACACAATAGAATGCTCATATGAGGAATATAAGAGAATAAAAGTACAGAAAAATAACAACAAAGTTTTACAATAATTTTACAGCAATTGGAGTACTTTAAATACTATGGGAGGGTTTAAACTATAAATGTGAAAGATGGTGCATTTACTTTACTAATTTTGTAGTGTACTGTATTAATTATCGCCAACAGAACAATCCAAACACAAAATAAACCATTGAAGATTAGTAGGCAAGTATATCCACCTTTAACTTGTGTCTTTTTCTTAACAATCTTTCTGATGCCATTGATTGTGCTTCTAGTCTTCTCTGCTTCAGATTTCCCCCTCACTTTTACATCTGAAGCAGAAAGGTCACAATGCGAACCGGCAATAGTTAATGAATAGATCCAGTTATGGTAAATAAATCATAACATTTTTCACAAGTCACAGATTTACAAGGTCACCTGCCAACATCCAATAAAGCCTACATGCAAATTTCATTAACTGATGCAACGCTTAGTATAAATTGGTATAGGAATCTAATACTCTTTAACAACAAGTCATAATGAAATTGTGATAATGAACACGCTAACAGAATTACGAGCATTGTAATTTTTATTTGGCTTAACTTTCACTTGCTTCATGCTGCTTTCATTCATAATTTATCAAAATTAAATGAAATCATTCTAGTTTCCCACATAATGAAAATATAAGCATTCATTCACAACAGTGTTTATAAACAATGCATTAAAATCAATCTTAAACTTTTTAAGAACAAATTATGTGACTCATCAAATATGGTAATAAACTTTTGTACACAAATGTAAATACAGTAGCAATTATCGACACTACATTAAAACTGGGATCACGTTGAAAATATCCAAATGGATGGCACTCTTAGAGGTAACACTGAATAGTGAACTTGAAGGACATGTACAAGTTTATATAAGATTTAAGTTCAGCATATGACACTTTTGAGAGAGAGAGAGAGAGAAAAAAAAAAAAAAAAAAAAAAAAAAAAAAAAAAAAAAAAAAAAAAAAAAAAAAAAAACTGAGAACAGTGACCAAGTTATCAAAGAAATTTATGCAACACTATATAATGGTATTTTTTATCATACAGTCTTGGATTATCAGTGACTGAAAATCATGAGTTGACAAGATACAGTACTTTCAAGGATTTCTCATCAGATCTGCAATTAATTTAAATAAAATAGGGACAAAGAATCACTTTAACTCTAGATCGGAAGTTTTAAAAGAACCAAATGAAATAGAAAACTTGCCCTCAAAAATATTATAATTAGGAAAAGCCACTTTTTCCCACTGCTCCATAAACTCAAAATCTTGCACAATACAATATATACCACTTTATAATGAAAAGAATAAAAAACAAAAAGGTACTTTCATATTGCAAGAGATTATATCATAAGCAACAAAAAATTAAAAATGACAAGAAATAGTAAAACCCCAGCAGGTAGATTGGTAATTACTGATATGAGCATTCCCTCAAATTCATCTCAACATTCAGTGAAAGCCATCAAAATATTCTTTAAGGATATCTTCCATAAAAAGGATAAGAAAAGTAAAAGAAAAGGAACCCATACTGTATAAATAGAATTTATAAAATTTCAATTGGACACCTATATCCCTTGCTAATAATACTGACTGAATTTATTTCAAGCATTGTATTTAATGAAGAGCCCAAACAAAAGCACAGTACTACTGTATCAATTATTCCTTTTTATTTTCAAAATGTTAATCAATATACTAATAGGAGGCCATGACAAAATTCTTGATTTGTCCTTATAAATATGTTATTTTTATTAATAAAATAAATTTTTGAATATACTTACCCGATAATCATGTAGCTGTCAACTCCGTTGCCCGACAGAATTCTATGGAGGGATACGCCAGCTATCACAATACTAGAAGGGGGTGTACTTACCAGCGCCACCTGTGGCCAGGTACTCAATCATTTGTTGTTTACACCTCCTCAATTATTCCTCGGTCCACTGGTTCTCTCTGGGGAGGAAAGGGAGGGTCGATTAAATCATGATTATCGGGTAAGTATATTCAAAAATTTATTTTATTAATAAAAATAACATTTTTCAATATTAAACTTACCCGATAATCATGTAGCTGATTCACACCCAGGGAGGTGGGTGAAAACCAGTGTACATGATTAAAGGATAGCTAAGTATCCCAAATTTCATATAACAGTTATCTCAAATAACAATGAAATAATAAGTACCTGGTAAGGAAGTCGAATAGAACCGTTACTCTGCCTTTTATTTAAAGTTCGTCTTCCTTACTGAGCGCAGCGTTCCTCTTGGAGGCTGAATCAACCCAAAGGTGCCAAAGTACAAGGGGTTGCAACCCTACTAAAGGACCTCTACCAAACCTTTAACCCAGGCGCTTCTCAAGAATGAATAGACCACCCGCCAAATCCAAGGATGCGGAAGGCTTCTTAGCCTACCGTAACAACCATAAAAACAACAATAAAAGTATTCAAGAGAAAGGTTAAAAAGGTTATGGGATTATGGGAATGTAGTGGCTGAGCCCTCACCTACTACTGCACTCGCTGCTACGAATGGTCCCAGGGTGTAGCAGTTCTCGTAAAGAGACTGGACATCTTTCAGATAAAATGATGCAAACACTGACTTGCTCCTCCAATAGGTTGCATCCATAATGCTCTGCAGAGAACGGTTTTTATTAAAGGCCAACGAAGTAGCTACAGCTCTTACTTCGTGGGTCCTTACCTTCAGCAATGCAAGGTCTTCCTCCTTTAAGTGAGAATGTGCTTCTCTGATCAGAAGCCTTATATAGTACGAAAGCCCATTCTTGGACATGGGTCTCGAGGGTTTCTTGATGGCACACCATAAGGCTTCTGACTGTCCTCGAATAGGTTTAGACCTCTTCAGATAATATTTGAGAGCTCTGACAGGGCAAAGAACTCTCTCTAGTTCGTTACCTACCATGTTGGAGAGGCTAGGTATTTCGAACGATCTAGGCCAAGGACGTGAAGGAAGCTCGTTCTTTGCTAGGAATCCAAGCTGAAAAGAACATGTAGCTGATTCGGTTGTGAAACCAATGTTCTTGCTGAAGGCATGAACCTCACTGACTCTCTTAGCTGTTGCAAGGCAAACGAGAAAAGCAGTCTTGAGGGTAAGATCCTTGAAGGAAGCTGACTGGAGAGGTTCGAACCTAGATGTCATAAGGAACCTTAAGACTACGTCCAGATTCCAGCCTGGAGTGGAAAGACGACGTTCTTTAGACGTCTCAAAAGACTTGAGAATGTCTTGAAGGTCCTTGTTGGAAGACAGGTCCAAACCCCTGTGGCGGAGGACTGAGGCCAACATGCTCCTATACCCTTTAATCGTAGATGTTGAAAGGGATCTCTCATTCCTAAGATGAAGAAGGAAGTCAGCTATTTGGATCACAGAGGTATTGGTAGAGGATATTGAATTGGCTCTACACCAGCTTCGGAAGACCTCCCACTTAGACTGGTAGACTCTACGAGTGGAAATTCTTCTAGCTCTGGCAATCGCACTGGCTGCCTCCTTCGAAAAGCCTCTAGCTCTAGCGAATCTTTCGACAGTCTGAAGGCAGTCAGTCGAAGAGCGTGGAGGTTTGGGTGCAACCTGTCTACGTGTGGTTGACGTAAAAGGTCCACTCTTAGAGGTAGAGTCCTGGGGAAGTCGACTAGCCATTGACGTACCTCTGTGTACCATTCTCTTGCAGGCCAAAGGGGAGCAACCAGCGTCAGCCGTGTCCCTTCGTGCGAGACGAATTTCTGCAGAACTTTGTTTATAATCTTGAACGGAGGGAATGCGTACAGGTCGAGATGGGACCAGTTCAGAAGAAAAGCATCTACATGAACCGCTGCAGGGTCTGGAACAGGGGAACAATAAAGCGGAAGTCTCTTGGTGATGGAGGTGGCAAACAGGTCTATGGTAGGTTGACCCCACAACGTCCAAAGTCTGTTGCACACACTCTTGTGGAGGGTCCATTCCGTGGGAATGACCTGATTCCTTCTGCTGAGGCGATCCGCTGAAACATTCATATCGCCCTGGATGAACCTCGTGACCAGAGTGAGGTTTAGACCTCTTGACCAAATGAGGAGGTCCCTTGCGATCTCGTAAAGGCTCCTCGAATGGGTCCCTCCTTGCTTGGAGATGTAAGCCAAGGCTGTGGTGTTGTCTGAATTCACCTCCACCACTTTGCCTAGCAGGAGGGACTTGAAGTTCAACAGGGCAAGATGGACTGCTAACAGTTCCTTGCAATTGATGTGGAGTAATCCTTGTTCCTTGTTCCACACTCCTGAGCATTCCCGTCCGTCCAAGGTCGCACCCCAGCCCGAGTCCGATGCATCCGAGAAGAGATGAAGATGGGGGGTCTGGATGGCCAATGATAGACCCTCCTTGAGAAGAAGATTGTGCTTCCACCACCGGAGAGTGGTCTTCATCTCTTGGTTGATAGGGATAGAGACTGCTTCTAGAGTCGAGCCCTTGTCCCAATGAGCTGCAAGATGGAATTGAAGAGGGCGGAGGTGGAGTCTCCCCAGCTCGACAAACAGGGCCAGAGATGAGAGGGTCCCTGTGAGACTCATCCACTGTCTCACTGAGCAATTGCTCCTCTTCAGCATGCTCATGATGCACTGTAGGGCTTGGTTTATCCTGGGGGCCGATGGAAAAGCCCGAAAATCCCGACTCTGAATCTCCATTCCCAGGTACACAATGGATTGGGAGGGAATGAGTTGAGATTTCTCTATATTGACTAATAGACCTAGGTCTCTGATTAGATCTAAAGTCCAAGAGAGGTTCTCCAGACAACGACGACTCGTGGAGGCTCTCAACAGCCAGTCGTCTAGGTAGAGGGAGGCTCTGATGTTCGATAAGTGCAGGAATTTCGCTACATTCCTCATCAGATGAGTAAAGACCATAGGAGCTGTGCTTAGGCCAAAACACAGGGCTTGGAACTGATAGACAACCTTTCCGAAAACGAATCTCAGGAAAGGTTGGGAGTCTGGATGAATGGGAACGTGAAAGTATGCATCTTTCAAGTCCAACGAGACCATCCAGTCCTCCTGTCTGACCGCTGCTAAGACCGACTTGGTCGTCTCCATTGTGAACGTCTGCTTGGTGACATACTCGTTGAGAGAGCTGACGTCCAGCACCGGTCTCCAACCTCCTGTCTTTTTGGCCACAAGAAAGAGACGGTTGTAGAAGCCCGGGGATTGATGGTCCCGGACTATAACCACTGCCTTCTTCTGCACAAGTAGCGACACCTCCTGTTGCAATGCTAGCCTCTTGTCCTCTTCTTTGTAGTTGGGAGAGAGGTTGATGGGCGATGTGGTCAGAGGCGGTTTGAGGCAGAATGGAATCCTGTAACCGTACCTCAGCCAACTGACAGACTGTGCGTCTGCACCTCTCTTCTCCCAGGCTTGCCAGAAGATCTTGAGCCTGGCACCTACTGTTGTCTGGAGAATCTGAGAGTCAGTGCTTTCCCTTAGATGTCCTGGGTCCTTTCTTAGACTTGCCCCTGTGAGAGTCTGGACGGGAGCTTCCTCGGCTGGGGGCTCTACCACGAAAGGGCGGTATGAACCTAGTGGCCGGGGTATCAGCCACTGGAGAGCGATAAGTCTTGGGGACAGAGGTGGTAACCTTAGACTTACGAGCCGATGAAGCTACAAGATCGTGCGTGTCCTTCTGTATCAGGGCAGCCGACAAGTCCTTAACTAGCTCCTCGGGAAAGAGGAACTTTGAGAGTGGAGCAAAAAGGAGCTGTGACCGCTGGCACGGTGTAATGCTGGCTGAGAGGAAGGAACACAGTTGTTCTCTTTTCTTCAACACCCCTGATACAAATAACGACGCTAGCTCACCCGATCCATCCCTGATAGCCTTATCCATGCAGGACATAATTAACATGGCAGAGTCTTTGTCCGCAGGAGATGTTTTCTTGCTGAGGGCTCCCAGGCACCAGTCGAGAAAATTGAACATTTCGAAAGCTCTGAACAACCCTTTCAGAAGATGATCCAGGTCTGAGAAGGTCCAACAAACCTTCGAGCGTCTCATCGCAGTCCTCCTAGGCGAGTCCACCAGACTTGAGAAGTCAGCCTGGGCAGAGGCAGGAACTCCCAAGCCTGGTGCTTCCCCTGTGGCATACCAAACGCAACCTTTCGATGCGAGCTTCGTTGGAGGGAACATGAAGGAAGTCTTGCCCAGGTGTTGTTTAGACTGAAGCCACTCCCCTAAGATCCTTAAGGCCCTCTTGGAGGATCTAGCTAGGACAAGCTTAGTATAGCTCGACTTAGCTTGTTGCACGCCTAGCGAAAACTCAGATGGAGGTGAGCGGGGAACAGCAGAGACGAAGTGGTCAGGGTAAAGCTCCCTGAGTAGAGCCAAGACCTTTCTAAAATCAACAGACAATGGAGAAAGCTTAGACTCCTCCACGTCTGATGAGGGATCAAGATGTGCCTCCTCATCATCCGACACTTCATCAGCAGAAGGTAGCGAAGCAAAAGGACCAGAATGCTGAACCGCAGAGTCAGAACGGGTAGGAACAACAACAGAGGTTTCCTCAACTTGAGGGAAAACCTGAGGTTCAGACTGTATAGGTTGAACAACAGTCGGAGCAGAAGGCAGGTGCAAGGGTGAAGGAGGTTGACTCCTAGCAAGAGTTGCACCCAAGGATTGCACCAGCTGAGCGGAGGACGGAGGCGGAGTAGTCCGTTCCTGTTCCTGAGAGATGAGTGGAGCATGAGAAGGTTGAGGCTGCGCAGAACAAGGTAAAGTTCTAGCAAGCTGAGGCTCCTGAGGCGCAAGTGCATGGTGTAGATGAGCTTGCCTAGATGAGGGTTGAACTCGGTGCAGCGCTGGTGCAGCAGACAGACTCACGGAGGGGAGAGGTTGTTGTACCCCAACCGAGAGTTGCACCACTGGTGGAGCAGCAAGGGGAGGAGGAGGAAGAGTGTAACTCTCCTGATCCCCAAGCAAAGGTTGCCTTAAAGAAGGCTGAGGCTGAACAACACTGTGAACAGCAAACTCCGAAAGTGGTTCAACATCGTACGCCTGGCAGATGGTGTTGCGACCAGGCGGAGCAGGTGCAGGCTGGGCGAGCACAGGCGGAGCAGGTGCAGGCTGGGCGAGCACAGGTGCAGCGAGAACAGGTGGAGGGAGTGCAGGAGGTGCAACACTCTCAGCCCGACATTCACGCATCAAGTCCGAAAGCTGAACTTGCATGGACTGAAGCAGGGTCCACTTGGGGTCGGCAGAAGCGATAAAAGACTGAGGTAAAGTCACAGTCGGGGTCTGTATAGGCAGAACCTTACTCCTCTTGGGCGGAGTACAGTCGACCGATGACAGAGGCGAGTCGGAGCTGAGCCAATGACTGCAACCTGGCTGAGCACTCGCTGACTGAACTCTACGTTTAAGCGGTCTCGAGACCTGAGACCAACGTTTCTTCCCTGCATGAAGATCAGCGGACGAGAAGACGGGCTCAATCGTCTGCAGGTGGGAGTGACGGTCTAAGGAAGACACGCCCGCAACCACCGAGGATAATTCTGTGCGCCTAACAAGGCCTGTCGAACCCTTAAGCCCTTCGACATTGCTTCTCCCCTGGGCATGGGAGCTTGCAAGAGGTCCCGGACTGGGAGGACGACTGGCTCGCACAGAAAAATCCTCACGCACCACACTGGCACCACTAGCACTTGGCACTGCACAGACACTAGCACTCGTCACAGCACTGGCACTATTTCCACCCACTGCACTCTTGACCTTCAGTTCTTTAACCTCGGCCATCAGAGACTTATGGTCACTTACCACTGATTCTACCTTGTCTCCTAAAGCCTGAATAGCACGCAAAACAGTTGACATATCAGGCGGAGGGCACACAGTAGGTTCGGGGGTAGCCACTACAGGGGTAGGAAAAGGTAGGGGATCATGAGGTGAGGAAAACATAGAAGAGTGAGAAGAACTTCTCCTAGCTCTAGTTCTCTCTAACTTGGATGAATATTTTAAAAGACGTACAAAATCCAATTCCGAAAGTCCGGCGCACTCCTCACACCGATTTTCTAATAGACAGGGCCTGTCCCTACAGTCAGAACAAGCGGTGTGAGGATCTACCGAGACCTTCGGAATACGTCTATTGCAAGACCTACATCGTCTATGGGAGGGAGCTTGCGAAACGTCAGACATCTTGTTTCAAAGAGTAAGTCAAAGGGTGATCCAAAAAACAAGCAAAAATTCATTAACCGTTAATCAGAGTTTATATAAAAGCTAACTAGCTAATATAAAAAGGATTCCAGTATGCGACAGCCGTTAATCTAAGAGAATACTTCACCAAATATCCATGAATAAACTCGAAGACCATGAGCGTATCCCAGAACGTCTAGCCGGAAGCACGACAGAGGAATAATTGAGGAGGTGTAAACAACAAATGATTGAGTACCTGGCCACAGGTGGCGCTGGTAAGTACACCCCCTTCTAGTATTGTGATAGCTGGCGTATCCCTCCATAGAATTCTGTCGGGCAACGGAGTTGACAGCTACATGATTATCGGGTAAGTTTAATATTGAAAAACTGTAAATCATAAGTTTTTCTCAAAAATTAGGTAGCTTTGTAATGGAATGAATGGTTCAGGTCAGAGGAAGACAAGGAAAATTTTGAAAAGTACCACTAATAAACTTGATGAAAAAAGTACTTTACTATAGTATTAACTGGAATTACTATAAGACAAATTCAAATCTATTGCATCTTATCCAAAGTAAATATTATTCAATTCTAACTTGTAAAAAGTCAAATGGTAATAAAAAAAAGCCCAAAAAAGGATTTCTCGATGAATACTGGAAATGTCAAGTATTGTATACAGTACAGTAATAGCTTGAAGAAGATATAAAATAAGAAAATACTTGCTAAAATATTGCATATTCAAAACATCTACATGATCTGTAAAGCTTATACACTTTCCCTTAATTTCACAGGCAGCCATGGACAGACTACAAGCAAAACTACTGATTTCTTACCCGTAGAATCCTCCCCAACAGAGCCACGAGCAAGATGGGCAGCCATTTCCCTAACTGATCTTACAGGAGCACTAGATGGGCCATCCTCTTCTCCACCATCTCCAGACTCATATTCTCCTGTCACATGAAAAAAACTTTAGCATAATATTGTAATGGTGCTTAAATATCCCCATATATTACTAAAGCACAGCTCATGCACACAGAAATAATTCATTGGAATACAGTACATGAGAGATAAAGGATGCTGTAATAATTCTTCTATGAAAGTCAGTAAAGATTTTGAATTTTATTGTTCAGCATATCCATATTTGCAATTAGTAAGACAAAAAAATATTGATATAAAAAGTCAATTTGTCTTACCCAGCATGTGTTCTTGAATAAATAAAAAATGTCTCATAATATGAAATATTCTTAAAAAAAAAATTATATCAATGAATACTATGCTGGTTTTCATAAACAACCAGAAAATATTTGTAAAAAGTACCAATTTAATAATAACACACTACTAAAAAGAAACAATAATTGACAGTTTTCTTTTGCAACAATGTAGACCTCACCGTGAATCTGTGTATTGATTACAATGACCAGAAAGTTTTCAAGAAGTTATAAGTTAAAATATTAAAACAGAATTATATTTACAGACACTTTTGGTTATCTCATTTAATCTAAATTTAACAAACAATTACTGCTGAATAAAGAAGCTAAAGAAGCATTCAAATAGTCCAATATTTCATTTATTTTTTATTCTATAAAAGGAAACCTCAGATTACTTAGTCCCTTCAATTATTAACCAAATGAAAAGTGTTTGTAATGCAAATGAACATGACTAAAAAACATAAAAGGGGTACTCTGCAACAAATGTACCATCAGCTTAAAATTCACCAACAATACAAAGTACAGTACTAAACAAACATGTAATTCCTAGTAAGGACTCCAAGAAAAACATGATAGAAATGTGCAAAAGATTTGGTAGTAATGAAAAATGGAAGTAAAATAGCTTCTGTATTAGGTAGCTATACACCTGAAGGTCTTTATACAAAAACATGAACACTTATAGCAGAATGGGAAGAAACATTAAATTCAGAATGTTAAAAAATATATCTACCACATACATTTTCTCAAGACTGTGCAGCATGAAATAGAAGATTAACATGCCTTTAAAATATATTTGAATCAATAAGAATGAAAGAGCTACACACCTAATGAAAAGCTGTCTCTTTTTGCCTAATAGTATACATTTGTAGTTCTATAAAGGGCAAATACTGTGAAAGACATAGAGGTTCATCTTCCATTAGTATAGTATACTCTATTTGGGAGTAGTATAAGTGGAAAAATCAATTTTGTTCATAATGCATTTTTGCGTTAACTTGTTTCAAATAAACAGATGTAACACACTCGGGGTATGCTAAAAATGATGGACACTAGACTATAGTCATATGTAGTAAAGATTTTTCCCCACAACACCTAAACCTCTGCAAATCCCTTCCCTTCCTTTCTGATCAATTGATATCCTTAAACTCCAAACCCTATGACAGAATGAATCATATAATTTTAAATAATAAAATAAACGTATAGCCTAAACTTGCATGTCATGTGACTGACGCTAATTTCCAGGGGGTCCCATCATACACGACATAAAAAGGCTACATTCTTGTCCAAATTATATATCCATTTAACAGTTGTATTTTATTAAAACATGACTTTAATAAAACTGATGTTTCACTTAACTGTATCCAATAATAATGCATGTAATACTTACATATTACTGCAATACAGTATTGTATCAAGAAATAAAAACTGAAAATATTAATCTTTTCCATTGTCTACATTTATAAGTTGATCAACAATACAACGTATGTTCTCCAGACCAGCTGATTAAGGCTCAAATAATGCTTGAACTATTATTTAAGATTACAAAAAGGTTAACAACATAATTGTGCATCATAAACTAAAATCTATAAATTCAGGTATTGCAAGTTGGTGGACTAGAGAGAAGTTGTTTAAGACCAATCAAGAAAGGAGCGTTCTTGAATCACTTTCCAAGGCAGATTCTGCAAGTGTTACCTGTATTGCATATTAACTGGCTTCCCTGCTGGATTTTACAGCATTATTGCATATGGAAAGCAAGTGGGAAGTGTTCATTGCATATCAATTGGCTTCTCTGCTTGATTTGTTAGCATTTCTGGACAGGGAAAACACCGTTTTAAATTACTGTTGTGAAAAGTAAATGTTGCTCGGTTGCTAGCAGGGAAAATATATTTCGAAATCAAGTGTTTATGGAATTATAAGGTATACACTGAGCAGTGGTAAAGCATTGACAATGTAAACAGAACAACCGATGTTTGATTTTCATAACGGCCAAAGAGAGAAATTTCTAACTAAAGGGGAACAACAGAGAGAACCAATAAGACACTCCAATACTTCCTTACTAACCAAGCTAACGATAAACAGTAAGAATAGTTGTCCTTTGTGGAGTATATAACAATATGACAAGCAAATACTAACTTACTTATCAAGATAGTGATAATTTTCAGATAAAAATCAAAACTACATTTTTGTTCAAGGATGAATATATACCATTTATGAATAAAAAAAATAATTTTCTAAAAATTTCTATAAGAGATTTGCATAATTATTAAAACTTATATATAAAAATTGCAATATTTACAGTCTATATACAGTATTTGAAAAAAATTTATAAAAATATGAGGACTGATAAAAATCTGTTCTATTAAAGTTTAGCTTATAAAATTATCTTCAAAATGCATTTTAAATGATGGAAATCAATTGAAACAAAAATGTAGATTAAGTTTGAAATGACCCTTAAAATGAAAATCACATGGCCCTGCAGCCATTATAGGGTCTAGAGCCTAGTAATTTCATATGCAAACTATGATTCTTAAAGATACTGCATAGTGAAAACCTACTTAGTATACCAATAAGCTGCTACTAAAACTTTCCAAAGAAACAAAATTTAAGAGAAATTAGTGGCCTACTACAATTATGTACCTGTCCTTTTAAGCCTACTCTTAACATTATATTTACATTAAATTCTTTGTGAGCTACTGTGGAAGCTTCCAGCACTACAGAAAGGATTATCCGCTCAACAAATTCAACCAGTCGGACGAGTCCAACAGCAAACCTCAATAAATCAACAGATGAATATGATTCTACTTTTAGTAACGGTGTTAATGATAATTTCATGACCGATTACTTTGAATATGAGTCAGGTCGTAAATAAATTATTGTGAAAGGAAGATTAAGAGAGAATTTGAAATTTTGGAAAGACATTGGATCTAGTAAATTTATTATAAACATAATAGAAAATGGATACAGGCTACCGTTTTATTCTAAACCTCAGTCGATAAGGGATTAGTTGAAAAATGTATAGAGCCGCCATATATTGTAAATCCTTTGACAGTTTCTATTCAAGCCAAGGGGAAAAAGAGATTGATATTAGATCTCAGGATAGTTAACCAACATCTATGGAAACAATCCATGAAGTATGAAGATCTAAGGTTAGTTTTAGAATATTTAAAGCCAAATTCTTTCACATTTAAGTTTGATATCATTTTGTTTCAATTTATTCCCCACATACTGATTACCTGGGCTTTACATGGCAAAATACACAGGGTGAAAAACAATTTTATAAATTTTTAGTACTACCATTTGGAATTTCAAGTGTGCCATATTGTTTTGTTAAATTAACAAGGCCTCTTATCTCCAAATGGAGAGGTGAAGGAAAAAAAGGTTTTGTTATTTCTAGACGATGGTTTTGGTTGTAATGATACATACGATCTTTGTTTAGACATGACAAAGATCATAAGTATAAATGATCTGATTGCCTCTGGTTTTGTTCCAAATGTTGAGAAATCTCAGTGGGAGCCAGTACAAAAAATTGAGTTTCTAGGGTCATGTTTAAATTCTAAGGACTTTACTATTTCCATACCTAAAAGGAGAATCGATAAAGCTGTGAACATGATGTTAGAGATTGAAAATAGTAGGAGACAACATAGGCGAGTTCATGTTAAAAAATTTGCCAGTTTTGTAGGGCAGATTATTTCTATGTCAATTGTTGTTGGTAATTTGTTCCAGTTCATGACAAGATACTTGAGCATTGATATTTCTTTAGCACCAAATTGGTCCTATTTCATAAAGTTATCTACTCAGAGTTTGGAACAATTATCGTTTTGGAAGAAAAACTTGACTGAAATTAATTGTAGGCATCTGAATCACAATCCTTCTTACACCAAAATTATTTATACTGATGCAAGTACAATAGGTTATTCTGGATATGAAGTGAATACACCAAATGGTATGGTTCATGGGGCTTGGGGCATTGAGGAGGCTGTGAAGTCTTCTATTTGGAGGGAACTTATGGCAGTATTTAAAGTGCTTAAAGCTTTAAGCATCGTTCTTGCTTCAAACAGAGTTAAGTGGTTCACAGACAACCAAGGTGTTTGTAGCATTATTGAAAAAGGATCAATGGAAACAGAATTACAAGATCTTGCTTTCAAAATTCATTCTTTTTGTGTTAAACATTCAATTATTGTAGATATTCAGTGGGTTCTCAGGGAAAAGAACCAAATTGTAGATTACCTTTCAAAAAGAGTAGAAAAAGATGATTGGGGGTTATCTCACTTTATAATTAATCTCATTATTGAAAAATGGGGTACCATTGATATTGATTGGTTTGCTTCTCCTCACTATGCCAAGCTACCTGTATTTTATAGTAGATTCTGGAATGAGTTTTGTGCAGGGGTTGATGTATTTAGTGCAAATTGGAATGGAAAATTTGGACTTTTTGTACCACCTGTTACATTTGTAACTAGAATACTCTAAAAAAATGTTGAAAGAAAATGCAAGAGGAATCATAGTTATTCCTGTATGGAAATATGCTCCATTTTGGCCTTTCTTATGGAGGGGCAATAATTTTATTGAGTATGTTGTGGACTGTATGGATCTGCCCACACAGAAAGAATATTATGTGACATGTAAAAATGGTGCAGGAATTTTTGGAAATGAGGACCTGTCATTTAGAATGTTAGCATTAAAAAATATGTTAAAATCTGTTTCACCATTGTGAATGGTTAGTGCTTCTACAAATAAAGAATCTTGTATTTGTTGGTGTGGCTGCCATTATAATTGCTAGACGGAGGAGTTGAGTGGATTGCCCCTTTTGGCTGACAAGCCATTATATGTGATAAGATGGTAGAAGTAAATTGGAAGATGTTCTTTGTATTACATTGTTACATGAAGAAATGTATACTAATTATTTGTTTATTTTTCTAAATATGTTTTTCCAGTGTTTCTCTGATGATATTGAAGTTACCAGAAGTGCTGGTTGAGAAGGTGCCGCTTATCCCTGAACTACTGGTGTCATCCCGAGCAGATAGTACAACAAAAAGTCATATGAATGCTTTTCAAAGATGGAGGATTTGGGCATCTAGTAATTCCGTTAGAGAAGAGGACATCTTGCCAGCTAAGCCTTTTATATTTGCATATCTGTGTTCACTTGTCCAGAGTGCAAGTACTCCTAGTCCTGAGTAAAGCATTTTACAGTGTAAAATATGTTCATGATTTATGTGGATTGAAAACCCCTACAGAATCTACTCTTGTTAAGAATCTACTGGAGGCAGCCAAAAGAAGGCTTTCTCATTCAGTTGTAAGGACGGAACCTATTACTTCAAAAATACTTGGTGACATGTATGATAGACTATTTCAAGTTGGAAATGTAAAAAATCAGAGAACTATTTGTGCTTGACTTTTAGCTTAAGCAAGGTTTCTCCGAAGTTCTGAACTGTTATATATAAAATACTCGGATGTTGTCATAGATTCTTCACATTTATGTATATTCATAGTTTAGTAAAACTGATCAGTACAGAGACGGTGCCTGGATTTTAATAGCCAGGACAGGTACCAGATTGTGTCCAGTAAGTAATTTGGAAAAATATATTTTATGGACAGGATTGTCTGTTACTTATTATAATGCTTATATATTTTCTAGAATTGTGTTTGAAAACAATACGTATCATTTAAGAAATATTGGTAAGCATATCTCGTATACTACATTAAGAGGGTTGTTTATTGAAGCATTTTCACCACATGTTCAAGATATTTCTAAATATGGTTTTCATTCTATGCGTGCAGGTGGAGCCACTTCGGCTGCAAATAATGGTATTAAGGATAGGCTATTTAAAAGGCATGGAAGGTGGAAGAGTGATAAAGCCAAAGATGGCTAAATCAGACTCTCCTAAAGAAAGGCTTTTAGTATCACAAACATTGGGTATCTAATTTGATTTTATATTGAATCAAACTGTCAGATACATTATCATTACTGTACTATTATTATTTTGATCTGGTACTCCTCATTCAAAATTTCCCTATTCTTTTAGATTCAGCAATGTCCAAGCGCTCCTATTCATATTAATAAATTATTAATTGAGTATTTGCTTATTTGTTGTCCTAAAGTAGGGACGATGAGGTCAAGGGAAATGAATTTTCCAATGTTTGAACATAGTGAATTAGTTGGAAAATGATTTCCCCTGATTGGTCAGTCTTTACTTGTTTTGTAGTCATGTGACCAGTGGTAACTTCATTAGGTCCGTGCTATGTATTGTCATTCAGCGTTGGACACTTCAAGTGTACAGTTACAACTTTACTTTTGATTTTGGGAAATTAATTTCCATTAGAACCAGATCAGAAAAATAACAGTAATTTTATGTAAATGTGTAGAGCTTCTACTAGAAACACAAATATATTGTATTGATTAGACATTCGTGGATGAAGAACAATACTGTATATGTACAAGATATGTGTAGAATATGTTTCCTTCAGATTGATTGATGTTAAGATGGTGTTTATTTTGTATATGTATTGAAATATGGATGATTGAAATGTACACAGCAATGTCCAAGCGCTCCTACTCATATCAATAACTTATCAATTGAGTATTTGCTTATTTTTTGTCCTAAAGTAGGGGAAAATAAGTTGTAACCAAAGAGAGGGGCACAATGTACAAGTACTGTCTGGCCAGTGAAAGGACCCAATAATTCTCTAGCGGTATTATCTCAAAGGGTGGCTGGTGCCCTGGTTAACATACTATCTACAAGAATACTGTACTAACAAATCTAACAGGGAACCCAATCAAAACTCAATAAACAAGAATACAAACAAATCTAGCAGGGAACCCTATTAAAACTCAAAAACACTTATAAATCAGCTAAGTAATGTGATTAAAGAACACCTTCCTCTTGATTACTCACAAAAGCATTTCTCTAGTTAACCAACATGCAAAACGTGTTTCAAGATTCATGAGGTGCAATGATGAGGTTATGACTGGAAATTAAATTGAAAACTAAGACAATATCATACAATAGATGTGTCTTATACAAGTCACTACATTTCTGTTTCATAAGTGGCTTAAGGTTTAAACAGCACCTGGACTTGCTAGTATTGTCTGAATCCAAGACAAAAATAAATCATAATTGATAACCGAGGGATAAAACCAGTCTTAGAAGAAGCTATTTCTGCAGATTTGGAAGGATAAAAAGCTTCTAAACTTACATTACACAACTAATTAGGTTACTTCTCAGCAATAAGGTAATATAATATTTGAAAATGAGATAATTCCTCACTTTCAAGATTGATTCCTTCATCTTTGTGTTATTGTTGGTTAAATTCAAGGAAAAACAGCCATTTCCTGATTTGTTTACAACTGGAGTGAATGCGGAGATGCTACACGTACCTGAGGAGCACTTTTGTCAAGTGTAGCCTATGTATTAAATTACCCCTCCTGAATTAACTTGTGAAGAGCTAGTGGCCAAGATTGGTAGAAAACAGAATATATTGCTCAATGAAACATGATGCAAATGAATGACTTTAGTTGTAACTTTGTACACTCCTCCTACATAATGATAGAATTTAAAAGTGTTTACAATAGTAAATGGAGGGATCTTAGGATCCAGCCTACCAACTGTGTTTTAGCTCCCAATCTAGTTGTCATAAAGAACAACTAAACTTGTAGCAGTGCAATGGTTTAGTAGCAGAAGGGTCTAGAGTAATTAAAGAATTTGAGGTTCTGTGAGAGGACTTTGAATCTGTAATGCAAAGCTAACTTCCAGAACCAATACTGACAGAAATGCTTTGAACACTGAGGCTACGTTAGGTTGGCAATGGGGTGGGTTGGACCAGAGTTGCTGTTTTAAGACAGAATCCACTGGACTAATGAACTTCAACAAAGTAAGCTAGAGATGTCAAGAGCTTATGATTTCAATTACAATCAAAAGTAGGCTTATTATGTGAATTGTCTAAAGGTGGAGGCTTGTCATAATTGTCATTCCGCTACAATCAACTAGTCTAGTCTTCCATCTCTTTCCCTGAACTAACACAGTTACCTATGGTGTTTGCAATGTAACTTAATTAGCAGCCATTACAATATACTTTCACACGTGAGGTACTGTGAGGGAAACACTTTTCACGTCATTTATATCACAGTAATGCCCGACACAATACACCATGGGAATATGGATAATGAACTTCCAGAAACAATTTCCATTCACACTCCCATTAATGATTGCCTAAAAAACCAGGTTAAGACATCTAAAATGCAGAGTAATAAGCAAGCAATTTGGAATAATTGAAGAGACAAAAAGAATAGCGTGTCAGTTACCACTTACAGCTTGAATGCTCTTTTCTTTACTATATGCATGTGTTTATTGAAGTGATGAAAACGGGAAAATTTTTTAACTTTTAAAGTTTTACAGGTCAATATTGATTAAGATGAGCTTCTGGAAATGCAACATGAACATCAACCGAGTATAGAAATGAGAAAGTTTATCATCAAAATATCGCAAATTTTAAAAATAATTTTTATTTTTCCTAGCTATATAAAGCTATGTCATTTAAAATTGATATACAATGGCACGCAAGTTGGTACAGCTTATGAAGAATCATCGAGGATCTGGCAAACTATATGGCATGCCCTTCTCGCCTGTGTATCAGGAGGACAGGCTATGGCGTGAAACGGAGAACTTTACATGGTGGATGCAGAGCAAAGTAAAACATAAATGACTCGGGTTCGGATAGCTAGGAAAAATAAAGATTATTCTAAAATTCTGTGATTTGTTACGATGCAAATATCCTTCGTCATTTGAAATGGGAGTCTTCCTTAGGTGGGAGGAAATCCTATTGGACATTGGGATTGCAAGCAATATCGGATGAACATGCACAATCCGTTAAGATGAGAAATTTAGCACATCACCCTTGCATCCTATGAACCAATTAGAGGTTATAATGGGTCACAGGCTACCATCTTAAAGGACACTATCCTCTCGTCTGTAAATGGTATATACCTACAAAAGCTGGAATATGATTAAGGATTTGTAGATCAATTACGATACTCCTCGAAAAGAGCTATCACATTCTGCCCCCACAGAGGAAAGCAATTTGGCAGGTGTAATGAGTAAACCAATGGCCATTGATGCATCTTGACAGCCAACTGACATAGAATCCAGAACACCATACCTCCTTGCTTGTTGATGTACGCCACCATGGTCGTATTGTCACTTATCAACACGACCGAGTGACACTGCAGGGTGTCCCTAAAGTGGAGTAACGCTAGATATGCCGCTTTCAGTTCAACGTTCGATATGAAACAACATGTCTTCCTGTGTCCATAGACCTGAAATGCAACGGCTTCTCAGATAGGGCCACTCCTGTTGTGATGCATCTGAGAACAGGAAAAATTCTGGTAGAGGGACCTGCAAAGGGGACCCACTCAAGTATTTCTCATCTTGACCCCACCAATAGAGATCCGTCCTGATATCTGGAGGCACTTGGACCAGAACGGAAGGAGAGTCGTCTTCTAACACCGTTAAGACTTCAAGGCCTATTGAACTGACTAGAGGTGCATCCAACCCAGGGGACTTTGGCCTTGTCATGCTTCAAGAGCTTCAGACTGGAAGAACAGACCTCTGACCTGTTTGATCCAAAGTATCTTGTCTCCTTATGTCAAAGACTATATACCGTAGACGATGCTGGGTTTTGAGAACTGACTTCTCGAGATTAACCCTGATGCCTATATCATGACAAAACTCAAGAAGGAGGTCTCTATGGCATAAAATCCAAGTTTCTGACTCCGTCAGCACAGCCAGTTATCCAAGTAGCACACAAGTCTGAGGCACATGGCATGAGCCTATGAAGATCTGCGGTACCGGGGACAGATTGCACCAGAGGTCTCGAAACAATCTTTTCTATCAATACAAATCGGAGATACTTTATGGAGTTTGGATGGATAGGTACCTAAAAGTGCACATCTTTTAGGTCAATAAACAGCAGGAAGTCATTTTGTCTGATTGCCTGCAGGACTATGCTTGATGTCTCCATCTTCAACTGTGTTTGGAAGATGAACAGGTATAAGCGAGATAAGTCCATGATTAGTCTCCAACGACCCATCAACTTTCTCACTTGGAACAAGTTGCTGTAGAAGCCAAGAACTGTCCTGGACTTCTTTCATAGCATTCTTTCCCAGCTTAGCCCAAACCTCGTCCTGTAGAAAAAGGTCCTTTGGAGATCCTTTCAAATAAAACGACATGTCCAACAGAGTCTAAGTCAGAAGAGGGGGGCATATTGTGAATGAGACACAATATCAGGGGCAAAGAACCTCTACAGCCAAGGGTTACGCCCTGGAGAACTGCCACCTCATCCATCGACTTGCTAGACATCCCCCTCACAGGTGGTAAAATGAGTGAATGGCCTTCCCTAATGAGAACCTCTCGTTCCTCGAACTCGTCAGTTGGAATGTCCGCGATGCTGAAAGGAATGTGTTGATCCTACATTTGGTAATGATGTTAAGGTTCATGAAGATGCTTACACTGCGGAGATTGCTGCTTACGAGATGAAGCACTAGGTTTCGCATGCTGCGGGTGAGGCTGCTTAGATGAAGTCACACTCCTAAAGAAAGTACAGTACCTTGACTCACCTTCTCCCATTTATCAACTATCAACACAACCTCAGCAGGTAGGATCCAGGTTAGAAACTGTGTCATCAGGGTGTCCCGGAGTGCTAATGAGTCTCTAGAAACCATTTAATACACGAACATATTAACTAAATCCCTTCTCTTGAGGATGAAGTTGCTCCAGAAGAAGGCACATTGGTGGATCAGGAACTCAAGTGCTTTAGCCTCTAACCAAACGAGATCTTCATATGGTTTACAATCTTTATGGTATGAAAGGTTCTCTGAAACTGCATAGTACAAAACTGTGCTCAACCAGTGCTTTAACCATGTGTAAGCCTGTAAAGCAGACATGTAAACTTTTTCAAAGTTTAGATTCTCAGTCACTGTCAAAATACCAGACAGTCGAGAGTTTCTTACTCAAGACCACAACGGACTAAGGGTAGCCACATCAGGAAACAGTGGCAATGGATCAGGATGCCCCCTTCAGTAATATAGAACTTCCTCTGCTCAGACAGTACCAGGGGAATTAATTTTGATGAATTAATTTTGATGACCTCACTGCCTTAAGGGATTCCTTCATAGCAAAGACCTACTGTTCAATTTTATAAAGTGTCCTCCACCTGTTGGGACCAGGGTAGTTCCAGCCTATGTTGAGACGCCTTCTTTCCTATGTAAGGTTCAGGAGATGCCTCCACAAGTTTATTCAATTTTCGGATCACTCCAAGAACCTGAATAAAAGACGACTCTCCACCATGTTCTGCCATCTATACCTGTACGATCCAAGGCATCCACCTCTACAATGGTGGCAAATGAACCGTCAATCATAATTGGGATGGAGAGGCAGTGAGGTCTACCCTAGGCCTTTTACTCGGCAGAAGAATAGAAGCATCTTCCTGCTTGACAACTGTCCACTAAATATTGCATATTTCAGGAAGGTTTTTTCACTACCTCCTCCCCATGGTACAGGAACGGGAGAAAGGGACGGTGAGAAAAGTTGATCCTGCCAGGGCAGCTCTTCCGATGAAGCAAAGTCAGGTTAACGTTTAGCAAGAGGAAGTGGCGGTTTAACATCATCCTCACCTCAGTTAGGGTCAAGATCAATTTGAACCAAACGGTACTCCCCTTTCAATCTCTCACTCTTAGAAGATATGGTAAAGTGAGGATCTGGAAGAAGCTTCACAGAAACTGTTGGAATTGGAGGAGCACGAGGTCTAATGGGGCTGGTCCCTATTACAGGATGATCTTGGGGATCACTCGGGGAAACGGAGGGAAAGGTTCAGGATGTTTCTTTCTTTCTAGGTGATGTTGAGGCGGAGCTTTATTCCTTTTCGGAAGAACTGAAATTTTCCTCTTCTCCTCGGAGTCGTTTAAGTGGTAGAGTTCATCGCCTAACCTGCAACACTTTGTCATCCTTCCATAAACTACGTGGAGGAGAAAAGGCATCCTCAGAATGTAAAGGACAAGGGCGTTCACCGTGAAAGACTGCAGGGTGCTCCGTAAACTGTAGATTGGTGGACGCACTTCCGATCTGTGGTATGGTGGACACACCACTGAATTGTGGTTTGACACACACCTCACACTTACAGTTTGGCGGAAACACTTCTAACTTACAGTTAGGCATACACACCTCCAATTTGCAGTTTGGAGGATGCCCTCTCCTCAAGTGTAGGAATTCATACGCCTCTCTAACTTTCAGCCTTTGCGGGTTTTGACAAATCCCCATGCTACCAATTACTTCTTGCAGGCACTCTGGCCTGGAGATAAATTCATGACATTGATCTCAGTGAGTACCCCTCACCTGACCTACCACTTTTAACAACACTGTTGGAGAAGAATTAGTTGACATAAGCTTGACTATTTAACAGTTGTGGCCCTCATGGTGTAATCAGAATCCTGGACTTCATTGCACAGGGCAAAGAGGAACAAAATGTCAAGAAAGGCTATGGTATGGAGTCAGGGGAGATATAAAAGTGGAGGGCGCTCAGGCGATGGTTGGCCCTCTGGTGAACACTCAAGAGAGTACTTGAGAGAAAGATCTAATAACCCCAGAGGCATATAACCTAAGAACTCACTTGAGAACCCTGGTCAGAAATAAAGAGCCGATCATAAGAGTCCAGAGTGCTGAAAGGTGGTGAAAGCAATGGCGCATCATGGCGCTTATTAGCCGTTGTATGGCAAGTATCAGTCTGTGCACACAATGAATTGGAACAAAGGGGTAGTGAGGGGATCAGTCTTTAACGTAACATCTCCTAACTCACTATTGAGAGCAGAAGAATCTAAGTCTGAATTCAGGATAAACCTGGAGAAACACATGGCCACCTCTCTTTGTCGGTTGACCGGGTGGGAGGTCCGACGATGAAAGCTCAATCAAGGGAATTTCTGGAATGAGAGAGAGATCTAGACCTCTTATTCTACTTCAACATTGAAGCAGTCAAAGATGAATGGTCTCCTTTAGATTTCTTCTTTCTGCAATGAAATTTCTCCCAATGGGAGGACAACCACTCCCTACAAACAGCAAAAGCAGACTCCAAGGAGCATCAATGTCTTCTATAAGCTGGACAAAAAGGTAAGGATCACCTTCTATGCAAGTCCCACACAGACATCATTCCACACTAGGACAAGTCCTTATCACACACAATTGCTGGACACTCCTTCTGAAAGACAAGAAAAAACAATTAACATAAAAGTCCTGAAAACTTCTAGGGCCAACAACAGACGGGTGAATGTCAGCACGGCCGAAGATAAGGTAAGTTCTTCTCTTCACGCAAGAGCCTGCCGACCCAACACACGGTTGAGTAGGGCAAATTGGTTGCCAAATCCTCAATAATACTTCATCAGCTGTGAGAGTTTGGGCACCAGAGTAAACCCATTAAAAATAACGATTGTTTGTTCCGAATAGGAACAAATTTGTTTTTTTAATGGTAGTTCATTTGATAAAGAAGAGCTTTCACATGTTTATCTCCTGATATCCCTGTCAACCTTATTCAATTACTATTTCACATCTTATAATCATCTATGATTAAAGTATTAATGAAAATGGCATTTCTGGGCTCTGACCTGTGCCGCCCAGTGAAATGCTCCTTTTACATAATTTCTAAGGTAGAAACTGCTATGAATTTACCAGAGAAAAAATTGTATAGGAATGCTAGGTTGAACACAGCTCGCTCACCTAATAAGGTATCGGTATAATATACTGGGGCATGATAAATCACAACCAGAGATCTCGCACCATTTAGATATCTCCTCTCAACATCCCTGTTACAGCGAGGTGCCATTCAACACCCAACTCCGATCTCTACTACCAAAAGTCCAACCCACGCTAGTGACGTCACTCCTTTTCATAGCATGCAGTTGAGAACACTGTCTTTAATTCTGTGGCGTGTTTCTCGCTTTTTTACCCAGGATATACTCATGATGTCGGACACTACTGTCTCTCAATCTAAGTTAAGTACCAGATCTATGAGTTTTGGTTTTAATTCCATCACATTTTTTATTATTCCCTGTTTGCGGCCCAGCTTCGGGGCCGCCATGGTGGCTGGCTACCTTCTCTCACTCGTTCTCAACGCCTTACAATTAGTCCTCTATATTAATTGTTTTTCGTTTCGAACCTTGCTGGGCATATCACCGTCCACACCCTGTGTTATTTATTACATTATGATTATGGTATTTTCGCTAAAGGATCAGACAGTTATGATATTATTCTACGTATCATAGTCGATGTTAGGTTGGCATGCCTTCTTGCCTTCGGGCGCTTCCTAGTTGGTTACTTCACGCTCTTACGTTTTTTACCGAGGAGATATCTAATAGCAGATTACGATACAGTATTTTATATTACCACCTAGTTATTTGCTTTAGTTTGAGTGGAACTCTCGCGAGACAGTTCTTTCAGTTTTCTGTGTTTTATTACGATCGGCATCTACCCGATTTAGTGTTATGTTGGCCCCCCAGTCCAGCTCGGTACCGACCCGTGCTGGAGGGTTTGGCTCGTTATTTCCCTGCGTCCCTCTCTTACTATGATTCTTATCGTATGCTTCCCTATTCATTATTTCATATTATACCATATTATATCATATTATTTTATAGTCACTTATCCGTTAATGATCATTCTGTTTTATCTGTCATGGTTCATCGACCAGGTTGGTACGCCTGGTCTCCCTGTACCACATGATCGCCTCCTGCCTCCCCATTGGCTTGTTCTCGTTGTAGGGGTATGGCAACCCCCCCCACCCGCCTACCCCATCCCTGCTCCAGGGATGCCTCTCGTCTCTATGAGACTTGGAGTCAGCTGTTTTGTCTTACGGGTCGAGTCCTCTAGTTCCCCAGTCCCCTTCCCCCATCCCCCGGGTGTCGACTGGCTCCTTTCCCTAGCGGAACCGTGAACATTAGCGAGGCTATACAGTATATATATTTTTACGCTTACTCCTGCCCTTTCGTAGCCGTTTTCTCTCCGCCGCTCTGATTGGCCATCGATCGGCTGGAGTGATTTCTGCTATGCTTTGGGTTTTACAGCGTTTCCCCCGTGTCGTTCCGCACCCCACGGGACCCAGTCATAGGATTCCCCCCACCCTTCCCGTGTGACGTTCCGCATTCCACGGACCCCACACGATGTTAACTTCCTTTTATTTGGTGGAATCCCTTCTGTAGCTTTCGAGCTTTGTTGAACTTTGTCGAGTTTTTTGGTCAAGGTCCTTGCGACCGTCGGTGAGTCTCTGACTCTCGACCTCCCCTCCCCCCATTTGTCCCGCCTACCCCGGTAGGGTACCCTGACCCCTGGGTCTCCCAGTTGTCTCCCCGGAGCCAACGGTATAGCATTAACCATATTATTATTCATTATATTTTATACTCGACTGTTCCCCTCCTGAATGATCATAGCCATACGGATTTGATTTGTTTGCATTTTACCTTATTAAGTGTTTTCTACTGATCGCCCTTACGGCTTAGAATGCAATACCTACCCGGCTGTTGCCGGTTTACTTTAAGCACCCGGAGGCCCCGGGCTCCTCTAGGACCCTTACCTACTACGGGATACTTATGTATCTTTATTTTACAGGTGGTCCGCTGTAAGATAACAGCCTGCGCGGCGGTACTTCACCAAGCTTGCGCCACGACGTATGTAGGTCGCACACCCACTGTGCTGTCCTTGTTGACGACCTGACCGTCTGGCACCCAGACAACTGTCTGATCTGTTATAAGCTGGTTTTGACGCTCACCTCGGACTCGGTAAGTGGAACTGCAGTTACTTTTATATTTACACAATATTAATCTTTGACATTTCTGTTATTTCCACTATGCCCTCTAGTTAATGACCCCGTTTTCACAAGGAGATATCTAAACCTTCTTATGTTACTTCCTTCGTTGAAGTCACTTGCCACTAGTAACAGTATATTCTCTTTCAGAGCTCCCAGCTAGCTAAGACCTCAGCCCTGGCGACCCTTAAGATCTGGGTTGGCGGGTTCGCCCGCAACGTTAAGGCTAAGAAGCCTTACGTCTTATCGGAAGAATGGTGTAAGCTTATCTACCCCAATGCCAAGACATCGGCTGCGGTTCCCAAGGACGTAGCGGACCCCATCATCGCTAAGATCGAGACCTTGCTCTTAGCCCAGGACCAGGAGGAGATGGGCGAGACCATAGCAGAAGACGTCGCGGCTATTAGCCTCGACATAGAGCCGATGGCCCTTGACAAACCGGATCCAGGTAGGGAGGTAGATGAGGCAGGTGGGTCCCGGGCTGAGATTCCTCTTCTTAGCCCGACTTTCTCTTCTACTACTTCTACCCTTTCTTCTTTTCAGGGCTTCCAGGGGAAACACGGGGCTGATACCAGGTCCTGCACAGTTACCCCGAAGATTAAGGCTCAACGTAGGCCTTTACTCAAGACCCGTAAGTCTTCAAAGTCTCCGAAGTCTGTCAAGACTTCTTCTAGAGTCTCCAAAGACACTGCTGTCGCGTCTTCGTCTTCTCATGGTTCGAGAACGACGCCAGCCTCTGTTCCCACCCCGGTGGCTACCTTTGACCCGGAAGCTTTCTCCAACAAGCTTTTGACTCAGATCGGGTCCATGATGTCATCCCTCACTGAGAGGATGTCAAATAATAAGAGCTTGGTGGAAAGCCTAATGCGTTCGGGACTGCCGCAACAGCAGCAATACGCCATCCCCGACGCCTCCAAGCTCCCGGAATTCACAAAGAATAACCCCTGGAAGATGGCTCTGCATTCTCCTTTCAAGGATGGCATGCTGACCATCAAGGGCTTTGGCACCCGGCCTATCGAGGACTTTGAGTTCTATCCGCCGGGCCTCCAATTCCCCCTTCCCCGGCATCGCTCCTTTGACTGAGGAAGCTCTTATTCGGTTAGATAAAGTTCCTAAGGAGACTGTTATCTATCCTAAGGAACAAGCCAAGTCTACCTGGATCCATACTTTGAATGAGTGGGATTGTGTGAACACTATTGCTCACACCCCACAAGAGCTCATACTCGATGTTCGTGGTCGATGAGCAAACCCCCACTCCATGCCTCACCAAGATGATGGACTTAGCCTATCAGGCCATCAAGGAGGACAAGCCGTTACCACAGCTCCGGGAGACGGACCTGACTTCCCTCCTCTTCCCGGGTGACCACGAGTGCTGGCATAACGCCTCGGCCACCTTCACGACAGGCAAACTGAGCGCTGACTGTGCCTCCACACAGTTCAGCGAACGTCTCCCCAAGCTTCCGGACTCGCTGATCCACCTTGAGTTCGAAGCCCAGTGCAGGCTCAGTAGGTCAATCAATTCAGCCACTATGGCCGAGATGACCGCCATTACCTACGAGGAGGAACCCCTCTTTAAGGTCCTCACTAAATCTCTCTTGCAGACTCCGTTGGTTGATGCCTACGAATTTCTCGCAGCCAGGTTTCGTTGCCAAAGTCATGTTTTGTCTGAGGCTACTATCAGACATGAGCCTAACAGGCTCATTAAAGCCCCTGTCTGGGGTCTGGATCTATTCCCAGTGGACTTAGTGAACACCATCCTCAGCGAGGCGGCCAGGGTTAACCAAAGCCTCAAGGTTAGGTGGGGCCTAGTCCCCAAGCGGAAGTTTGAGCCAGCCGGCACCTCTGCTCGAGGCAGGAAGAGGCTGAGGCCCTTCCACTCCTCTCAGAACCGACAACCCCTTCAGTTCGTGCAACCAGTTCCAGTGGCACAAGGTAACCAGCCCTCTACTTCGAAGGGGCACCCTCAACATTATGTGTTGGTCCCTCAGGCTCAGGTAGCATCGACCTCGTATGCTACCTCCCCTGCCTTTAACCCCGCCTATGAATCCTAAGGTTCTTTCCAAGGCTACCAACGCGCCAGAGGCTCCGGCGCCAGAGGTGCCTTTCGTAACAGGGGTAGCGGAAGGGGTTTCACCCGAAGCAAGGCATTCCGCGGAGGCCGAGGAGGCAAATCGTCATCGGCCCATTGAAAATCCTCAGGTAGGGGGAAGACTTTACGTCTTTCGAAATCGTTGGAAGTTCAGCAATTGGGCTTTCAGCATAATTTCCAAAGGTCTGGGGTGGAGTTGGATAGAAGGGCCCTCTCCACCAACCAGTTTCTATCAACTTCCAACGGAAGAGCTAGTCTCGTTTGCAGACGACCTATTGCAGAAGAACGCAATCCAAAGGGTTAATCACTTAAAATTTCAAGGTCGCTTGTTCAGCGTGCCAAAGAAACACTCAGACAAGCGAAGAGTAATCCTAGACCTGTCCCATCTGAACTCCTACATTCGATGCGACAAGTTCCACATGTTAACCGTCTCTCAGGTGCGGACCTTACTTCCCCTGGGGCTGTCACCACCTCTATAGATCTTACAGATGCCTACTATCACGTTCCGATAGCAAGGCATTTTCGTCCTTTCCTAGGCTTCAAACTAGGCAGCCACGCCTACGCATTCAAAGTGATGCCATTCGGGCTCAACATAGCGCCCAGGATCTTCACCAAACTGGCAGAGACGGTAATTCAAGAACTACGAACCCAGGGGATTCAAATAGTAGATTACCTGGAAGACTGGCTCGTCTGGGCAGACAACGTCGAGAACTGCCTCACGGCAACAAACAAAGTGCTAACCTTCCTTCGACAGTTGGGGTTTCAGGTCAACCTCAACAAATACCGCTTGGTCCCAGAGACCTAGTTTCAATGGCTGGGATTACAATGGGACCTACGTTCCCATACGCTATGTCTCCTGAAAGCCAAGAGGACAGAAATAGCAAAGAATACGAAACGTTTTCTCAGGGACAAGTTGACGTCCAGGAGGAACCAAGAAAGAATCCTAGGCTCCTTGCAGTTCGCCTCTGTGACAGATATTGTTCTGAAGGCCAAACTAAAAGACATAAACAGAGTATGGCGCTCCAGGGCAAACAGGAAGCATCGAGACAAAAGAGCTCGACTTCCTCTAATTCTAAGAGAGAGACTTCGACCATGGACAAAGGTCAAAAGTCTATCGAAGTCAGTCCCCTTACAACATCCGGCCCCAGGACTCGTCATTCACACAAACGCCTCCTTAACAGGTTGGGGAGGATACTCCCAACACAGGAAAGTCCAGGGACTATGGTCGACTGTATTTCGACAACTTCACATCAATGTTCTAGAGGCCATGGCGGTATTCCTTACTCTAAAGCGACTGACCCCAGCCAAGAACCTTCATATCAGGCTAGTTCTAGACAGCGCAGTCATAGTCCACTGCATAAACAGAGGAGGCTCCAAGTCAGCCCACATAAATCACATCATGTTAGCAATATTTTCCATGGCAGCATCGAACAAGTGGCATCTGTCGGCAGTCCATCTAGCGGGAGTGCGAAATGTAGTGGCAGATGCACTTTCGAGGACAACTCCACTGGAGTCGGAACGGTCCCTGGATCAACAATCATTCAAATGGATCTTATCTCAGGTCCTGGGTCTCCAGGTAGACCTGTTTGTGACAGAGTCCAACCACAAACTAGAATATTACGTAGCCCCCAACCTGGACCCTCGGGCTTATGCCACAGACGCAATGTCGTTGGATTGGAACATTTGGAAGAGGATTTACCTGTTCCCTCCGATAAATCTTCTGATGAAAGTGTTGGACAAACTCAGGTCTTTCAGAGGCCGAGTAGCTCTGGTAGCCCCCAACTGGCCCAAGAGCAGTTGGTTTCCTCTGTTGGTGGAACTGGGTCTCCACCCTCGACAGATACTCAATCCCATACTAACACAAGTAGTACAAACTCGCAATGTGTTAGCTTCCTCAAGAATTCAGAGTGCCCTAACTTTATGGACTTCATGAAATTTGCAGCCCAAAGAGGTGCTGCTATTGATCCCCAAAATACCGTTTTTGGAATCGGACAAAAGGGAATCTACCCTCCGACAATATGACTCGGCTGTTAAAAAACTTGCAAAGTTTTTAAGGGACTCAAAGGTTGAAAAGATGACTATGAATCTGACAGTAACCTTCTTCAGAACTCTCTTTGAATTAGGCCTTGCAGCCAACACCATTACTACGATTAAGTCAGCCTTGAAAAAGATTTTCCATATTGGTTTTAATATTGACCTTAAGGATTCCTACTTCTCGTCAATCCCGAGAACCTGCGCCAGATTGAAACCATCAACTCACCCTAGCGCAGTTTCCTGGTTTTTGAATGATGTCCTTAAGCTGGCCTCTGACACTCTTTAACGAATCTTGCAATTACATAGCGTTATTAAGGAAGACCTTGTTCCTATTGAGCCTAGCTTCTGGTGCCAGAATTTCAGAACTGTCTGCTTTGACTAGACACCCAGGTCATATTGAATTCCTCTCTTCAGGAGAAGTCCTTCTCTCCCCTAACAAAGTTTTCTTGGCTAAAAATGAGGACCCTCAGAACAGATGGTCCCCCTGGAAGATTGTTCCACTTCCTCAGGACCCATCCTTGTGTCCAGTTACCACCCTGAAATCCTACTTACATAGAACTTCCATGAAGTCCACAGGGCCCTTATTCATTAGAGAAAATGGAGGAACCATTACCCTGAAAGGAATCAGACAACAGATTCTTTATTTTATTAAACAGGCTAACCCTGAATCATTTCCCCATGTCCATGATATACGAGCTGTAGCTACTTCAGTTAATTACTTCCACCATATGAAGTTTGATGAGCTTACGAAATATACAGGCTGGAAGTCCCCTAAAGTTTTTAAACGCCACTACCTAAAACCTTTGGAAGCTCTAAAATTTGCTACAGTAGCAGCTGGGAATGTGGTTCCTCCTGAAGGTAATGAATCTTAATCACAACGTCTTGCTCTATCCCCCTTCCTCCTACCTGCCTTACTTATTGTTCCTACTTGGTTTTGGTTTTGTTTTACTTGAGCTACACCCTTATGTTGTATTGTTTTATACTACTGGTAATGATCTCACGTTACTACAAATTGTTTTTGATTATACCTGTTATTAGTCTTACTCTCCCACGAGTTGGTTTTTGTTATTTTACCATTAAGGATGTTATTTATTTTGATTTGCATCATTATTTGCTTTGCCTTACCTGCCATCCTTAGTGCGGGATTTTTGCCATAATTGTATTTATTTATCCCTCCTTAATGTTTGAGAGTACTTGCCTATGGGATACCTTGTATACTGTATCCTTTTCTTGGATTAAAACACGTTTTGGTATTATTTTGTATTAATTACTTCCCTTCAGGTATTGTGCCAAGATTAGGCTCCTATTTCTCTGGCAATATTTCACTGGGCGGCACAGGTCGAAGCCCAGAAAAGGGATTTTGACGAAGGAAAAATTTATTTCTGGGCGAGAGACCTGTGCCGCCCAGTGAACCCACCCTACTTCCCTCCCATCTTGGGCCCCAATCTTGGGTGCTATAAGGAGTGACGTCACTAGCGTGGGTTGGACTGTTGGTAGTAGAGATCGGAGTTGGGTGTTGAACGGCACCTCACTGTAACAGGGATGTTGAGAGGAGATATATAAATGGCGCGAGACCTCTGGTTGTGATTTATCACGCCCCAGTATATTATACCGACACCTTATTAGGTGAGCGAGCTGGGTTCAACCTAGCATTCCTATACAATTTTTTCTCTGGTAAATTCATAGCAGTTTCTATCTTAGAAATGATGTAAAAGGAGCATTTCACTGGGCGGCACAGGTCTCTCGCCCAGAAATAGATTTTTCCTTCGTCAAAATCCCTTTAGTATTAAAAAAGGAAAATGATACAGACCACATAGTTTCTTTTCCATACTTAAGCCATTACCTAAAAAGTTATAAACCAGATAAATTTAATTATCAGCGAATTACAAGATCACTTAAGTCAAACATAGTCGAGTTTAACAAATGCATGTCCATTTCTTGGATGACACGCACAGTATTCCTTTATAATTAACCCATGCATATCTATTTATTTTACTTCTATATACAGTACAACCATTGATCTGTTAAGCAAATAAACACACAAAAACAATACAAACTCATTACCTGACATCCTGTCTCCTCCAATGGCAGACTTGGGACGTGGTTTGGGTGCGAGGGGGGGAGGGGGCTTAGGTTTCAGGGCGGTGATCACAGGCTTGGTGTTCGGGCTCGGTCCTGAGAACAGCCCATCACATACGCAGGCAATCAAATCAAATGAGCAAGCTAACATAACACACACAAAACATCAACGCTCAATTCAAAGGATCAGTTTTTGGAAACTATTCAATATTACCTCCCATTCTAATAAACAAAACTTTTCCCAGGTCTCAATGCATCATCAGAAATATTCAGAGAATAAAACATGTTGAGAATTGTAGCTTGTGACAAAGTTCTGTTGTCACAAAATGTCCTTACATTTTTTATTATAAGTTAATTTAAGCAAGTCAAGTAAGAGTAATAAATTATTAACACTTCCATATACTTATTCAAAGACTTATTAGGTAGAAATTTAATCAATTAAAACAATGTAATGTATATGATTAGAACTCATATTTTTATATCTGAAAGTTTTTTTAACAAACCAAGCAAAAATATATATATATATGAGAGAGAGAGAGAGAGAGAGAGAGAGAGAGAGAGAGAGAGAGAGAGAGAGAGAGAGAGAGAGAGAGAGAGAGAGAGAGAGAGAGAGAGAGAGAGAGAGAGAGAGAGAGAGAGAGTCTTTTAACTAAATGGAAAAATTAAATACCAAATTATCTATATACAGTGTTTATGAATATTGGAGGCAATTATTCCATCATCTTTATTATTACTATCTTAAGCCAAGATGCATCCTTTGTTGAAAAAGAAGAATGCTAAAAGTCATAGGTACCCACCAAATAGAGAAAGCAGCCCCAAATGAGAAAAGGATCAAAGTTAGATTAAACTAAAAAATAAAAATAGCAAATTGATGACAATACTTTATGAAAGTGATTACACAGTGGTAATAGTTCTGGAAATGAACATCATAGATGACAATAAAAAGACAGCCTCTTGACAAACCAAAAGGCATTATCTTTTCTATTATTAAGAATGCCCAACACTACCTAAAATGAACAAAAGTAAGAAGGCAAATGTACCATCGAGGAGACCTAACCAAAAGAGGAGGTATACCATTGTACAAAGACTGATTCTATACAAGAATAGATAATATTGGTTTGACTTGTGTGTCAGGATAAACCCACAGGTATCCTTAGCCCTTCTTTAAATATTGGAAAACACACTTGAAAAATCAAAAGGAAGATAAATTTGACGGAAAAGTGTTTCTTAATGTACCCTCAAAGAAAACTACTGTAACCCATGACAATTTAAGGCCATTTTACAGATGCTGTGGCCTTATCCAAGACTAGAAAAAAAGTTTGACTAATGTCCTTCTCTAATAAGAGCTGCTTCCTATAAATAAAGTCTCTTCTACCATTACCATTTGGCTAAATGGCCACTAACAGTTACAGTAACTACCCACCCCCCTAGGTGTGAATATAAAGGCGTAGTATATTGAAGTAGTTATATGCATGAGAGTTGGGGAGACTGTGTAAGGATTGTGTCAGAATATCCAATGTATATGTAGGCAAAGAAATAGAACATTTCAAATTATACCAACTGACACCACCTAAGTGCATCACTGTCATAAAAATCTAATAAAAATTATGTTACTGACAAGGGTCAGCAATCCATTACCCCTTTGGGTATGAAAAGAGTCCTGGGAGAATGATTTTGAAGGAGCTGCCTCCTCTTATACAGACTTGATTCCAGGTAGTGAAATGAACAGAATGATTTAAAAGATGAGGCCAAATATCACGCAAGGACATGTCCATAACATTTACCTACAATAACAAGTTGAATTCAAAATATAATTTACTGAACTTAGCATTTGCTATTTATAAAATTACTTAACCTTATTACTTTCCTTAGAAATGATGCTGTACATTTATTTACAATGAGAAATTATTTAATAGTTTCAGCATTACTACATGCAATTCCATGCAATTTCTCAACAACTAATATGTTGCAATACCTCATAAAACTCTAGATATATTGAAGGCTCAACCCTACCCAACTTTCAATAATCTAAACAAAATTCATCAAAAAAAAAGTTTGATAAAAAAATTACTTAATTTCTATACTCATCGGGTTTCATATTGCTTCTCTTTCAATGTTTACCCTACCCTCAAACAAAAAAATCCTTCTTTCTTTCCATGTAATTGACCTGCCCTTTAGTGCAGCATTGAGGTCAAATGGTGGTACTGTATATGACAATACTACCATGTGGGTAGAGCACATCTCTCTGACTTTGTATCAATGTTGAAACTAATTCAATAACCTCTGACATCACTAATCAGAGGAAAAAAGGGTAAGGAACATACATAGGAATGCCATGTGAGTATGGATAATAGTAATTTTATCAAAATTCAGTTTATTCCTAAGAAATTCCTCCAGTATTTACATTTCTGACTTTCACGTTGAGATGAAGGTGATAAAGTGAAGGAAAGAATCGAGAGATCTTAAGCCCGGCCTACTTTAGTACTTGAAATTATTGGAGACTTGCTTTTCCTTAAAACTATTTCAACAATAATTCATTGCAAATTAAGAGAGTAATAACTCATACCTCCAGAATGAAAATTATAAAGCTGAAATTTTCCTATGAGCTATTAAAACCTATTAATGATATCAAGGAATTTAAAAATAAAAATCAATCTCAAAATCAGAGAGTTAATTTCTAAAACTATTTCTACTATATACTGTATTACCTATCACCCTGAAATATTCCACAGAGAAATCAAAATCATAACTTGAATAAAATTTTCCCAAAATTTTGATGAAAAGAAAATTTTCATTTACATCCCCTGCATCTACTACAGAATCCAATGCACATAAATTCATATAAGCAAACCATACTTTTCTCGAATAATTTTTGGAGTAAAACAATGAATATGCCACCGAGCTGTTGCTAAAACTCTTTACAAAAAAATTTCTAAAAAAAATAGGAAGAAATAGCTGTACTTCTAAAATAATGAACTTTTAAGTTCTAAGCTCTTCATTTGATTTGAATCTAATTCTCTATGAGCTTCTGCCACTAAACTCTGAATAACAAAGGATAGTATTCCTAGAGAGAAAGAGAGGACAGTTTGAAATTCTAACACCACAAAATAAGTTAGGAACCTTACCATCAATTTTTTTAGTTTTGTTGGGGGCAGTTAAGGGAGTAGTAAAAAATAGAGGGTTAGGCATGAATGTAAAGAGAGTTCTATATGAGAAAGTGATTGTACCAACTGTGATGTATGGATCGGAGTTGTGGGGAATGAAAGTGACGGAGAGACAGAAATTGAATGTGTTTGAGATGAAGTGTCTAAGGAGTATGGCTGGTGTATCTCGAGTAGATAGGGTTAGGAACGAAGTGGTGAGGGTGAGAACGGGTATAAGAAATGAGTTAGCAGCTAGAGTGGATATGTAGGTGTTGAGGTGGTTTGGCCATGTTGAGAGAATGGAAAATGGCTGTCTGCTAACGAAGGTGATGAATGCAAGAGTTGATGGGAGAAGTACAAGAGGAAGGCCAAGGTTTGGGTGGATGGATGGAGTGAAGAAAGCTCTGGGTGATAGGAGGATAGATGTGAGAAAGGCAAGAGAGCGTGCTAGAAATAGGAATGAATGGCGAGCGATTGTGACGCAGTTCCGGTAGGCCCTGCTGCTTCCTCCGGTGCCTTAGATGACCGCGGAGGTAGCAGCAGTAGGGGATCCAGCATTATGAAGCTTCATCTGTGGTGGATAATGGGGGAGGGTGGGCTGTGGTACCCTAGCAGTACCAGCTGAACTCGGTCGAGTCCCTTGTCAGGCTGGGAGGAACGTAGAGAGTAGAGGTCCCCTTTTTGTTTTGTTTCATTTGTTGATGTCGGCTACCCCCCAAAATTGGGGGAAGTGCCTTGGTATATGTATGTAGAACTCCACAACCATTAAGAAACAAAGGAATCTATTTTCTGAGGCATTACTGACCTCCATCTCCCAAGAGGAATTGTAAAAATGTTGAGGCTTATATTTTGGCTTGAAATTAATTTTGGCCCTGAAGGTAGGGAAGAGAGAAAACAATTTTTTCCTCACCAAAATTCATATTATAGGAAAAAAGACTATAGTTCACAAATATGTTTAGGTAATGCTAAAGCTAAAAGAAAGTTTTAACCAAGAGATCTTTTCAAAAGAATTTCTTCCCAGGTTAGCAAAGGATAAAAAGCATAAAAAGAGGACAGCAAATATCTCTAAACAAGAGCGCATAAGGTGGTAACTTCCTGAAATAAGGCCATTGTAAGGATGAAGTCTACATTAGCTCTTTGGATCAGTGATTACATGAACATTGCACTGGATACCAACACAACATGTGAGAAGGCCAGGTAGTTCTAAGGGAAGTTTACGGATGATAGTGACAACGACCCACAACCATAACATTTACAGCTTCTGTCACCAAACCAATTGAATTCAATGCCAGCAAGGGCTAGTTTAAAATTTTTCAAGATGTTCAACCTTAAGAGTGTGTTCCTGCATGGAGAAGTCCTTGGGGTTATAGCATCTTGCTTTTCCAAATAGGGCTGTAGCTTATCTTGTAATAATAATTATACTGACAAACCGGCTGCTGATGAGCACATGAAGGAAACATTGCAGACCATCACAGAGGATGGGGATTATTTGGGAGAGCAATTTCTTAATATAGATGAGACTGGTCTTTTTTTTTAAAACGTATGCCATCATTGACTTTCATTATAAAGGAGTCCAGATTCCCTGGATTTAAGTCGTACAAATGTGACCTCACTTATCATGCGTGGTAATGTTGCAGGATTTATTATAAAGCCAGTACTTATCTAGCTGTCCAAAACCAAGAACCCTTAAAAAAAAAGCCCTGCTGCAAGTGCATTGCATAAACAACTAAATGGCATGGATAAAGGAAGCACTGACATCAGATTGGTTTTAACAGTGCTTCATCCCTACAGTCAAGCTTTATTTTGACAAAAAAAGTAATTTTGATTGGTAATTTGTAACTTTAAGAAGTTATCAATTTTAGAATTTTTGTAGGTAGTAAGTTGGCCAAGGCACCATCCACCCATTGAGATACTACCGCTAGTGTGTTATTGGGTCCTTTGACTGGCCACACACGACTACATTGGATCCCTCTCTTTAGTTACGTCTCATTTTTTGCATTGCCTACAAAATACACTGAATAGTCAGGCTTATTCTATACACATTCTTCTGTGTCCTCATACAGCTAATCTCATTCAGATTACCAAACAATTCTTCTCTTAAAGGGTTAACTGCTACACTGTAATAGATCAGTGGCTACTTTCCTCTTGGTAAGGGTAGAAGAGACTCTTTAGCTATGGTAAGCAGCTCTTCTAGGAGAAAGACACTCCAAAATCAAACCATTGTTCTCTAGTCTTGGGTAGTGCCATAGCCTCTGTACCATGGTCTTCCACTGTCTTGGTTTAGAGTTTTCTTACTAGAGGGTAGACTCGGGCACATTATTCTATCTTATTTCTCTTCCTCTTGTTATTTCAAAGTTTTCAAAGATTATATATGAAAGATTTATTTCAAAGTTATTATTCTTAAACATCTCACATAGTTTATTTCATTTCTTCATTAGGCTAATATTCCCTGTTGAAGCCCTTTGGCTTATACCATCTTGCTTTTCTAACTAGAATTGTAGCTTAGCAAGTAATAATAATATTATGGAGTAAAATATGTTATTATTTTGTGAATTAAAAGTAGTGGTATATGTTTGTATCTTTAGCACATTTCATACTGCATCTAACCTTGTTTTCATAACACTACAGTATAATTTTCTTACATTTGTAAGGGGATACTAATGTATTGAAAATATTTCTATGGCACTTTAATTTTTCACTTTTACTACTCACAGGAACAAAATACTGTGCACATTCTAAACCACCATTATCTGGTAATTATTGCCTTACTTAAAGTTAGTATAACAAAGTTGTTCAGGTATTTCATTTCATTACTGTTGGGCAAAACAAGTACTATTATTGAAGTACATCTTTTGTGTTTAATATTGATGTTTTCAATTTGAAGCAAACCCCCCCAAAAATTCTTTCATGTGTATCAAGGGGAGGGGCTCAAGGACTCCCTCTCAAAGTTAAGGAGGTGCCAGCCTGAAAAAGACTGGGAACCACTGCCACAGAAAATCTACAGTACTCCAATAACAGGTTACATGCAGTTTCATTGAATTTGTCCAGGAGGTACTTTAAGGAAGAGCTGATGAAGTGGGAGGAGCACATGTTGAGAGACTGGTCTTGTGTTAGCTATCCAAACTTTAGCAACCTTTAAAGACAAAGTGAATGAGTATTGCTAATATCTGACATTTCCATTATCACTGACTGAACAGCTTACATCTATTTACTGGGCGAAGTGTAAATAGCAAGTTAAACTCAAAGAACTTTTGTTCTCAGTAATGACAATATAATGATATATTAAGCATATCACTATTATTCTTAAAACAACTTTTGAGTAAATAAATTTAAGTGCTTTGTAATTTGAATGTATAATAAATTTCTCAAAATCATTGAAGGAATAATTACCAAATTAGTTCTCTAAACGTTAAATATTTCTTTATAGTTAGGATGATGTCATTATCCAGCAATAAGATGAGAAATATCTGTTACCAAACAGGTAAAATAAGATGTTGCTTTCAATATCTCCACTTAGCACTTACTGTAAAACAATAAGCTTTAAGCTTAATTATGGGACGAGTTAAAATACAAAAAGTTTCATACATCATGTGAATACAAACAACCTTCACTTATCCACACTTTCCTTATCCAAACTCACCGAAAACTGCACACTATCGAGTGCGAGCTAGTGCGAATACCGAATTGAGTACAAATCCTATAAAAATTGGGAATGAGAAAATAGGTTCTCTAGAATCTAAATAGAGGGCACATAGGTCTTGCAGAAGATTCTGATTACATTTTGCAATGGTAAAATGGGTTTTTGTAACCGTAATTTTCTTTGTGCACACACATGCATACAGTAACTGCCTACTGAGTGCTTTCGTGACAGTCATGTACTGAAAGATTCCTGTAACAACTGAAAAGGGATTTTAGCATTTTGCTTAATAAAATTATTTCTGTTTGCTTATTACATGTTTTAAATGGTAAATCTCTTCGTTTCTTTGGATTCTCAGAATTCATATATTTTCAGAAGTAACCTGTCAACATTTTGACCTTCTTCACAAGCCCTTGGAACTTTTAGTGTAGATATAGGCGGGATAATAATTGCATATACTGTAGCTTTAACATGAACAACATGACAAATTTGGAGATAATTTGTATTTTTCCCTAACTAATACAAACCTGGAGATATTTACGTACATGGATTACCTTTCAGCGGCAGCTAGAGGTAGCCATAAGACTTTAATTGCAAAGTGGCAACCCTGCCAAACCACTTGAGCGGGTAGACTGTGGGTGGCCGGGAGGTACCCAGCTGCCTCTATGTCTACTCTCACAGCAGTGAGACGTCACATTTTATTGCAGGCAGGACTTCTAGGAGACAGGTGATGGCGGGCCAATTTATATAACTTCAGGTTTGTATTAGTTAGGGAAAAATACAAATCATCTCTAAATTTGTTATTTGCTCCCATACTAAGAAACCTTCCGTTATTTATGTGGATGACTTACTCTTAGGTGGATGGAAGTCCTACATCTTTCAGGGACATTGACCCAGTTTTACCTAATACAGTATATGACTGTGGTCTATGGAAAACTTTAAACACCTCGCTGAAATATACAGTGCTAGTATACTCGCGGTCTGTGCACTGCAGTGTAATAGAGGATGTTAATTTATATGAACACCTTCGAGTTTACATAGGAAAACAAGATATATCCCACTGCTCCCTCACACAAAGCAATGGGGGACGTGTGCAGTATAACAATTTTATAACTTATGCAAGGCTACACAAGGGAAGTGATAACTACCTGGAGAGGTTGAAGCCAATTTGCAGAGGGACCCATGGTGCTGTACTCCCAAGAGAGGGGAAGATGAAGAAAAGAAAGCCAGACATTCTTCTAATTCATCCCAGTCTTAACCCGGGTAGCCAATGCCCTAAACCAACTGCTACTTGTCCATCAAGGAGCCTGAGGTATCTTGAACCACTTGTTGAGCAGCCACCACAGGACTGATAGTGAATGTATCGAGTCTCCTGTGGGTCACATCTTTTAAATAATGGGCTGTGAAGGTGGTCTTTCTCTTCCACACGCCTGGTTAGAGAATTTGCAATACGGAGAAGTTGCACTTGAATGCCAGGGAAGTACTGATTCCCCTGACATCGTGGGCTCTATGACGACGAGCCTGAGGAGGATCGGGAGCTGAGGCTCTTTTGATTACTTGGCGAATCCAGAGGAAACTGTATTTTTGGTGATCCTCCCCTTTACTCTCCTTGAACTAACAGGGGTGTTAGTCTGTGCAGTGTTGCTTCAGTGCGTATAAGATAGTATCTCAAACTCCTTACTGGGCATAGTAACAACTGATCTGGGTCATTGGTTACAGAACGAAGACTCACAATCCAAAAGGGCCCGAATCTATGGTCCAGAACCCCTGGATTTTGAGACTTAGCAATAAACTCTGGGACAAAGCCGAGTGTCACTTCCCCCTATCCCCTTGAATGGGCAATGTCATACGAGAGGCCATGAAGTTCGATGACTCTCTTTGCAGAGGCAAAAGTGAGCAGGACCACTGTCTTCAAAGTGACATTTTGGTAAGTTGCATGACGCAATGGTTCATAAGGAGGTCCTTTCAAGTAAGTATCTCAAGACGAGAACCACGTTTCAAAGAGGAGGCCTAATCTCTGACTGAGCCAAGTTATCTCATAACTCCGTAGGAATAAAGAAAGCTCCAACGAAGAGGAAATATCTACTCCTTTCAGCTTAAAGGCAAAGTTTAAGGCTGAGCGATAGCTTTTCACCGCCGAGACTAAAAGGCGTTTTCCTACCGGAGGTGATAACCTTTCACTGCCGAGACTGAAAGGAGTTTTTCCTACCGGAGGTATATAAGGAACTCAGCTATTACTGGAATAGTGGCAGGCGAGTGGAGAGATATTCCTTCCACAACACCAACCACAGAATACTCTCCATTTTGCCTGGTAGACTGAGGCTAAGGACCTATGCAAGTATCCGGACATTTGCTCAGCAACTTGTCGTGAAAAGCCCTTCTGAGAGAGGAGATGCTGGGTAGTCTCCAGGTGTGAAGTCGAAGCGACTGCACAGTCTTGTGGAAGATGTTCGCGTGAGGTTGAGTAGATCTGGTAGTGGAGGGAGTTCTCTAGGTAGGTCTACAAGAAGGTGCAGGAGGTCTGGAAACTACTCTGCTTGATGCCATAGTGGAGCTACAAGGGTCATCATTAGATCTTTGGACACACTGGTTTTGTTGAGCACTCTTCTCATCCGACAAAATGGGGAAAATGCGTAAACGTCGATGTTGTACCACCATTGTTGGAATGCATCTTGCCATAGAGCCTGAGGGTCCGGGACTGAAGACCAGTGCAGCATAAGCTTGCTGTTCACAGATGTTGCGAACAGGTCTACATTCGCGGAACCGCACAAAGTCAGGACTTTGTTGGCTATCTGACGATTCAAAGATCATTCAGAGCCTACTATCTGAATCGCTCTGCTCAGATTGTCCATGAGCACATTCCTCTGCCGGGAATGAATTGGGCTGATAGTCACTGAACGTTCTTCTGACCCTCTGAGGATCTTTACTACAAGATGGCATAGAGGCTGCGAAAAGGTACCGCCCTGTTTGTTTAAGTAAGCCACTACTTTGGTGTTGTCGCTTATCAACACCACCGAGTGACCTGTCATCAACTGTTGGAACTGAAGAGCTAGGTAAGATGCTCTCATCTCTAGTAGATTTACATGCTGGTACCTTTCTGACTCTGACCAAAGGCCAGATATTGTATGGTGCCGCAGGTGAGCCCCCACCCTTCTTTTGATGCATCTGTGAAGAGCATCAAATCCGGAGGGTGAAAAAGAAGATTCTGGCCTCGTCGAAGGTTTTGGTCTCCCATCCACCAACTCAAATCCGTCACCTGATCCCGAGTTATAGGAACTCGGGCATCAGGTGGATCAGAGTGTTGGTTCCACACTGACTTCACCTGCCACTGCAGGGATCTTATCATGAGATGGCCGTTTGGAACGCGACGGATGAGAGAAGTTAGATGGCCTGACAGACTTAACCAACGAGAGGCTGGAAGAACTTCTTTCCTGAGGAAGGGTGCAGCCACTTCCTTCAGTCTGTGTACTCTTTTGTCTGATGGGAAGACTTTTTCTTGGATGATGTCTATGATCATACCGAGGTATACCAGTCTCTGTGAAGGTTGCACTAATGACTTCTCATGATTTATCAGAAACCCCAGGTCCTGACAAAACTCGAGAAGCATGTCCCGGTGAGGAAGAAGAGTCGTCTCCGAGTCTGCTAGGATCAACCAGTCGTCCAGATATCTGAGAAGATGGATGCTGTTCCTGTGAGCCCAAGACGACACTAGTGTGAGAACACTGGTGATTACCTGAGGAACTATCAAGAGACAGAAGCATAGAACCTTGAACAGGTATGTCTTTTTCACTTTTAAGAATCTGATACTTGCTTGAAGACAGATGGATTAGGATTTGGAAGTATGCGTCCTTTAGATCCAGTGTGCACATGAAGTCTGTTGGACGAACCGCTTAGATGACCATGTCTGCCGTCTCCATTCTGAACTGAGTCTGTTGAACAAACTTGTTCACCAGAAAAATTAGATTCTAAAAGCCTGAGGACTCGTCCACGACTTCTTGGAGAGCATCCTTCTACAGCATGGTCTGGACTTCGGCCTGGCTCCTTTGCTGATCTCTTCGCATTGAAGATTAGATGTAATGGATCCCGAGTCAGAGGAGGGAGGATCTGCTCTGTGAAGCTGCCACCTCTGCCAGCGGCGCTTTAGGCATCCTCCCACAGGTGGTAGGTGATGAGGAATGCCATTCCTACTGGGAGTGACCACCTCGGCCACCTCCCTTTCCTCCCTCCTTTCCTCTGAAGAACTTGGACCCCTTCTGTCCCTTGGACGAAAAGTGCCGCTTTAACACCTTGGAAAGTCCAGAGGACCTAGAAGTTGACTGGTGAGTAGAGGAAGGTGCTTGCCGAGACCATGAAGACTGGGAACGTCTACCATATGTCCACGATGTCATGGCCCAATGGAGGAGAGAATCGGATGATTTCCTCCATCGCTCAGCAGCCCTCTCTATCTCATCCAGAACGACAAGAGATGAACCCTAGAGGGTGGAATTCCTAAACCAAGAGACCTCCACTTTCGGCACCTGTTTGTGGAACCTACCTATGCTGGTATCCCTTCTCTTGAGGATGACGTTCGCCCAAAAGTTGACGACGTGGTGCGATAGGAACTCAAGTGTCTGGGTACCTGACAACAGGAAAGACTCCATAGTCCTCCTGGCCAACTCCTTCGATAGATCGTGGGAGCAAACCATGACGCCTAAGGATCCCAGCCATAGATCGAGCCACGAAGCCTGCATGGTGTACTTCACGCCTTTCTCTATGTTCAGGAGCTCAACTGCTGAGAGGGAGGCCTTCAGAGAGGAGAGGGTTTGAGTTGCAATATCCTTCGTTAGGGACTCTTCCAAAGGGTCGAGGGTCATGGTGGAATGTGGTTCTCCTTCGATCTCATAATACTAAGAAAGTGGGAGGGACCAAGGGGAGGAACCTGCCCTCAAGGAACTAGAAGTTCAAGCTATCTGGGCGATAGCTTTCCTTTTGGCGGCTGTCAAGCCATTGGACCAGGGCAGAGCTGCACTGGACGTGGAAGGCTTCTGGGTCTTGAATATCTCATCAAAAATCATGTCCTTTCCTTCCTGGATGGTAAAACTAGGACTGGACACTGTTGATGGCCCTCATACAAGCAAGGACCTGCCAAAAGGTATGTTCTGACTCACGTCTCTCCTGTTCGGAGTGATAGTTCGGACTGGTCGCCTTTGGAAGATTCTCATCTTCCGAGTCTAAGGAGTCATTCACCTCCAAGCTCCCATCCAGAGCCTGGGGTAGGTCAGGGTCATCAACGGAATCACTGGGGGGACTGTCTCCGTGCCTTAGCCAATCTAGTTTCCTGTGCCACAGCGTTCTTAGCTTTCGTCTTCGTGTCGTTCGATTTCCCTACGCGGTTTTGGGAGGGGCACTTGACTTAGCCTTAGCAGCAGGAGCTGAAGGCTCCTTTTCTGGAGGAGGTAGAGAAACTGGACGTTGGTCTGGAGGCGCTACCTCAATTTCTTGAGGGTTGAAGAGATGGATTGCAATCTCCCTGGGCGAGCCTATGTCCCTACTTATCCTAGGACAAATGATATCGACGTGAGGTGGTTACGCCTCTCATCCTTCTCTTCTACTTCTTGGTGATGACCTCCTTTACCTTTACTGGCATAAAAGGTAAGTTGGACATATAAGGATCAGAAGGAATAGGACCTTCAGCACACAATCAGGGTGGAGGTGATCTGCACACTTGTGTCTGCCGTTGACTTTCTTCTAGGGTCCCGACAAACCCGACAAGGGTTCTAGGGAAATCCTAGGGCTTGCCTTGACAGTCAGAGGTTGTGACGGTGTAGGAGCCACATTTGGAGTCTTCAGGAGGGTGGTCATAAAAGTGTTCACCCATGGAGGAAGCTCTAAACCTCTAGGTATACCCTGGAATTCCCTAGGAGAGTGGCCTTTGGGTGGAACTCTAGAAGGAGCTCCGGTCGACAGAGGTGATAACCTCTGAGACAGAGGCACACGTTTCTTCAGACGCGAACGAAGGTCCGGACTAATAAGAACATTCGCGAACTTATTAGAGGGCTTCTTGAACCCTTCTGGGAAGGGTGTTGGTCTTCCGCTGGAGGTGGAAGATGCATATGGATGAGACGAAGGTGTTGGTACCGCACTTCTCATGGTTGCGACACATCTGCTCATGAATTTCTCATGGAAATTGACGATTTGCTTGTGAAATCACGAGATTCACGAGCAAAATTGCAAGTTTCACGTGTCAACTGATACGATTCACGAGCACAAGTGCTCACAACCGGAGCACTAGGAGCCACAGAGGAAGAGGAAGGTCTAACACCTTCCAGCTGCCCCACAGAAGTTCCTACATCCGACAAAGTTGGCAGAGGAGGCCTCTGAGTAGGGACTACTCTAGTTGGAGAACCCGTCACAGCAGGACGCATTTCCAAGCATCACATAGGCAAGCGCTTTGCTAGAACTCCCCAGGCGGCGAAAGGCACTGGGGGTTTAGCTGAATGTCTGTTAGAGGAATGGTCATTCTTATCTTAAGGTCCAGTCCGAGGTCATTTGGAAGTTCTGGTTGAGGGGTTATATGGTGATGGGCTACATGTATACCCACCTCTACCTCTAGACGAGAACGTCTAGACCTTGATCGCGAACGTACGGTTTGTGATCTTGAACGAAAGCATCTAGTTCTCGTTTGAGAACGGCGAATGCGAGTGTCGGCATCGCGATCAAGAACACTGTTCTTGTGAACAGTAACCCCGTGAGCGTGAATGTCGCCATCATGAATGGGCTCCTAGTCCTCGCGAGCGCCGTTCTCATCATCTAGATTGCAAAGATCTAGAACGCGAGTGTCTGGACTTAGGTCTAGACTTTGCTCGTGACCGTGTAGATCACGATTGCAAGACTCGTCCTCGTGAAGATGAACGCCTCCGAGGAGAGCGTTGTGACCTACGGTCTCGTGAGCGCGAGGCTCTAAAGCGTGAGCGCCTTTTACAAGAACAGTGCTCGGATCGTGATGACCTAAGAACAGCGCTCGGATTGTGATGAACTATGATCCAAGAGATCTTTCAATCGTCGTGAACTGCGATCAGGGGAAGAGAGTCCAGAAGAAGGGCGAGCGATGGTGATGCTCGCTTTTTTGCGCTGCTGATGGTAGGAGCGCTGGTCCCCGGAAGATCTCCACCTGCAACCTGTGGGGAGAAACAAAGGGTTGAAGGTTAGGGGACAACAAGGTCCAAGGCTGGAGAGTGTTCGTCGTCAGCAGGGGGCCGTTGGAGAGGTGAACGCGAACAATCACCTCGTCCACGCGTGGAAGGGCCAGGAGAAGGCGACAGATGTACCTCGCACAATTCCAAAGCATGAGATGTCGACGGCTCTGGAGAAGGGTCTTTCCTGGCACCACGCTTTAGAAGGAGCAGCAGCTCCTCCTTAGAAGGGGGTCCCGAAATCCCTAAGGACGACCACACCTGCAGCAGATCTGAAATGGCGAATGGCTCGCCAGTGGCTGGAGGAGAAGTTGCTCCTCTAAGGGAAGCAACACCCACTCCAGTACCCCAGGGTTGTGAAGGAGTTAATCAATCTGCGCTCCTACTCGATCGTTTCTCATAAGAGCATGAGCAAGGAGCTTTTGAGAGAGATTTAGGGGTGCGAGAAGACCAAGCTCTGCTTGCCCATGAGGGAGAACGGTCGCGCTTTGTCTTCTTCCTACGGCACCCAAATTTCTCCCATTGGGAGGCAGACACTCCCTACACTCTGACGCCCTGCTCGCATCGATGCCCTCGGCAAGTAAGAAACAAAGAGTGCGGGTTGGTCTCCGACGACATGAAGGTCCCACACGCGGCACCCTCGCTCGCTGGACAGGTTCACAAGATGAAGGCAATTGCAAAAGAAGACATGCACACCTGAAAAGGGAAACCCAAATTGAAAAAGTACAATGACAGTCAAGAGTAGAGCAGACACGTCTGATCTCTACTGAGCAAAAAGAAAAAAGTGAAGTCTCTCACTGCTGTGAGAGTATATATAGAGGTGGCTGGGTACCCCCCAGCGCCCCCAGCCTACCTGCTCAAGCGGTAAGGCTGGGTTGCCACCTCGCAATAAAAGTCTAATGGCTACCTCCAGCTGCCGCTGAAAGATAATCCACATAATTAACAGAAGATTTGTTTGTATGGGAACAAATGAAGATCTATAGTCTTATTGGCAAAAACAATGATGTAAAATCTTTTTTGGAAAAATAGCTGAAAAGGCCCTCTCATAATGAAAAGAATAACAAGGGAAAAAACATTCTATGTCAGAAGAGGTTCGCCGAATGTTTAACTATCTAAAATTCAAACTTGAAGTAAAATTCTTTGGAAAGAAAGTCTAGATTTATTAACATACATTTTAACAGACATTCAATCAAATGCAAGACCCTTTTCCTTAGCTCACAAGATGTGGTCATATTTGAATGCCTATACCTGAATTTTACTTATAAACAAAAACTGATCCTTTTGAATTCACATTTTGCATTATGTAACTTCACAGTTGTTTCTAAACTTCAAGCGACTTCAAACACAAGGCTTTAGGCAATCTTCAATCACTACAGGATCCCTTTAAAATTCATATATAAAAATAGAAATAAATATTACAATTTTATATTTCAAGGAAACCATATTAAACATCTGAAATTATGTTAAAAAAAAGAGCATTTGGTCATAACTAATAAGTCCATAAAATATATGGTGGCTTGGTGTGTAAAATAATCTAATGAACACATATTACATTTACAATACTATATGTAATTTAATTTTAAACTTAAATTTTGCAAAAATACACTATAATTTCAATACCAGATACTTAAACTATTTAATGCCTGATACTCATAAACTACTGTTTTACAAAGAAAGTAATATAACAAAATTGCCACAATATTTCCTTCACTAATAAAGAAACTACTGGAACTATAAATTTCTCTTTGCCAATATACTTATTGAAAGATTATTAAGACAAGATTCTACAAAATGTTTACGGCATACATGCAGCTTCTAGATTTTTTAAATAATTTCAACTTATTTACTAGATATGTAGCCTACAATTAATACTTTAGGATAGAAAGATATTACCATCATGAAACAAATATAATTCCCCAACACAGATCAAACTAACCCAAAACCATATCCAAACCTCTTGTTGCTCAATCCTAGTTGTTAGAATTTGAAGATTCAAAAAATTTGCTATTAATTCTCTTTGTCAGATTAAAAAGCTTTATGATTTATTGAAGATTTGCAAACTCCATGAGAGTTTCTAAACAACTAAAAATGTACGAAACTCCTAGATATCAGATTATATTACTCAGTGATCAAAACAAAAATTGAATGACTAATTATCTACTAAAGAAGTACAACCAACCAGAAGACAAGAGAGACAAAACCCTTAATAATATATGATTCCTATTAATCACAACAGGGAGAAAGAAATCAGACAGTTGTAGACCTTCATAATGAAGAGGAAAGCATAAAATATAATAAAAGAATAAAGGAAACAGGAAAACTATATCAATTAAAGTATTGTATTACATCACACTAAAAAACAAAAGCATAAGAAGGTATATAAGGCGACAGCAAATATAATTACAATACAAGTACACCTGGACTTGCCATTGGGCTGTAGCTAAGAACTTTATGGATTAAGAAAATTCAAATGCACCTCTTACTCAACACCATTTTGACTAAGCAATTTTTCACTTTCACTCTCTTTTCTTTGTAAAACCTTAAAAAGAAGTGATTCGATGTGAGGAGAGTCAAGACTCATATAAGTTTTAACCTGGTCCTAAGGTCAGTTAAACCTACAATCATAATTACTCTATTCCTTATCATGTCTTATTTACAACATGATGTACAGTATTAGGATTCTTAAACAAATCATTTTTCTTCATTCTTTGCTTTCCATTTCTTAATTTTCTCTACTACACTGATTCATAATAGAACTATAGCACATGCTGAACACAACATTCTGATCTGTGCCTTGATGTACATGATTACTATGTTATTTTGATAAACTTAGCTAATCTATATTCATCTGGATTTTATTTAGAAATATTAATTCTACTTATTTACAGCTTAAGAGTTCTAATGGTTTTATAACTTTTCTTTGACAAAAACTTGGCATAAACTGTTTGTAATCAAAAGCATATGTTTGCCAAGGCCTTGAAATAATTTGGCAATAAAGACTTCCACATTAACAAACATTTAAGTTACTTCATTGAAATAATATTACAGTACCATATATTGTAAAGTTCACTTACTACAACAAAGTTATCTGTTATTTTGCACAAGTTAGCAAGAAGAGGAGCTTTTAGCACTAGTTGGAGAATTGGTAATGTTACTCCTCTATGTAAATGTGTTTGTGGTAGCTCAAGTCCCACTGATTACCGCCCAATTTCCATAACTCCCATATTATCTAAAGTTTTTGAGCGTCTTCTGGCAAAACGTCTTAATAGGTTTGCTGAAGGTAATCATCTACTCCCTAGTTTGCAATTTGGTTTTCGTAAAGGCCTTGGAGCATGTGATGCCCTTCTTACAATCTCCAATGCTGTACAGAAATCCCTTGATTGTGGTCGGGAAGTTCGTATGATTGGCCTTGATTTTAGTGCTGCCTTTGACCGTGTTAATCATGAGTCCCTTGTTTTCAAACTGAAACAGTTGGGAGTGGGTGGGTCGTTTCTTAGCATTATTATTGATTTTTTAAGTAATAGATCTCAAAGAGTTGTTGTTGATGGGCACCATAGTGATTATAGGAATGTGATATCCGGTGTTCCACAGGGTAGCGTTCTTGGCCCATTACTTTTCATACTATATACACATGACATGTGGTTTGGCCTAGAAAACAAGCTTGTTGCATATGCAGATGATGCTACTCTCTTTGCATCAATTCCATCCCCTGAATGTAGATCTAGGGTTGGTGAATCCCTTAATAGAGATTTAGCTAGAATTAGTGCATGGTGCAAATTATGGGGTATGAAGTTGAATCCTAACAAAACTCAAAGTATGATTGTAAGTAGGTCAAGGACGGTGGCTCCTCAACATCCGGATCTCAGTATTGATAATGTTTCTTTAAATATGTATGACTCTCTCAAAATTTTAGGTGTGATTCTCGACAGTAAATTTACTTTTGAGAAACATATAAGGTCTGTGTCTTCTTCAATTGCACAAAAAATAGGCTTATTGAGAAAGTCTTTCAAGATTTTCGGTGATCAATCTATTCTGAAGAAGTGTTTTAATTCTTTCATTCTACCTTGTTTTGAGTATTGTTCTCCTGTCTGGTCTTCAGCTGCTGATTCTCATCTTAATTTGTTGGACAGAAACTTACGGTCTATTAAATTTCTTATTCCTGATCTAGATATTAATCTCTGGCACCGTCGTTCAATTAGTTCATTATGCATGTTGCATAAGATTTTTCATAACTCTGACCATCCTTTACATCCAGATCTCCCTGGACAATTCTATCCTGTTCGTAATACTAGGCAGGCAGTTAATTCTAATAGCCAGGCCTTCTCCATCACGAGGCTCAATACTACGCAGTACTCTAGAAGTTTTATTCCAGCTGTTACGAAGTTGTGGAATGATCTTCCTAATCGGGTGGTTGAATCAGTAGAACTTCAAAAGTTCAAAGTTGAAGCAAATGCTTTTTTGTTGACCAGGCGGACATGAGTCTTTTATAGTTTATTTATGACATATTTGTTTTTGATGATGTTAATAGTTTATTTATGACATATTTGTTTTTGATGATGTTAATAGTTTATATATGACATGTCTGTTTTGACGTTGTTACTGTTTTTAGAATGATTTATTGTTAATTTGTTCTCTTCATTTATTTATTTCCTTATTTCCTTTCCTCACTGGGCTATTTTTCCCTGTTGGAGCCCCTGGGCTTATAGCATCTTGCTTTTCCAACTAGGGTTGTAGCTTGGATAGTAATAATAATAATAATAATAACAAAAAGAATTTATTTGGTGTTTATAGTCTGGCTCACTAGCAAGCAACAAAACCAAAAGTTTTTGAAATATAAATATTTGGGATTGAACTGTGAAATCTTTGGAATAGCTAAGAAATAAAATTCTAGGACAAAATAGTTTATGAGGTGTTAGGAGAGTCATTAGTGATTTTTATATGAAACAAGAACCAATGCCCTCTTAAAGAAGAAGTTACTTTTTCAACATTAATTATTTGCACTTAAACAACAGATAGGGTTATAGAAATCTAAAAGTTGAGAAATGTTTCAAATAAATGACAGTTTTCCTATAACTTCTGATTATCAAAAAAAAGTAAAATTCATGTTCCTAAAAAAACCTTCTTTAAGCACAAATTAGTTCATCAAAGCCGTTTTCAATTGGCTTCCATTATAAACATTGAAATACGTTCCTACGCTTTCAAGTTCACCCATTCTCAACCCAAGGCTTAATATACTGTACAGCATAAAATATAATCCCCTGAACGGCTTTGATTCATCATCATTAAGTAATAATATCAACCAGGCAGTGCAGGTTTAGAAGGGATATTTTGTTCCCATGATTAGTAAAAATGGAAATTAAAATTGGCAGAGCCATATTTTCAATGTTGTACTGTCCTCTTTAAAATAAAAAAATAAACAATACTGTACTAAGAAAACCTTCAATACTCTATTTCTAACTTAGTTTCACACATTATTTATTTTATAGGCTTTTTGTGGACTGCAACAACACTTGAACTTCTTGTACTTCACTTACCAACCTTCGTCAGGGTTAATTAATTACAGAAAATCACAAAATAATATGGCTATCTGTTACTGCATAATTCAAATGCAGGAAATGAATCTATAAAAAATAATAATTATGAGAAACAAGAGCTGTTAGTCAAGGTATGAAACACGGTAGCAATACAAATGTTAACTACTACAGTACTTATCATTCACAACATATTTGAATTGATAATAATTCTAAAATTTATAAAAAAAATCATTCACAAATTACCGATCATAATACTCGTAATTCCACAAAATAATATAGTTACAATCCAAACACAGTGAATGAATGAACAAAAAGGATTATGAAAAGCAAGTACGGTCAGTTGGGGTGTGAAGTGAAACGCACTAGTAAGCCAAACATAAACTACCAAACATGTACTGTAATTCACAAACTACAAACATACTATTTGTCTCTTTATATAATTAATAACTATTTTACAATTATGAATTACTGATCAAAATTTTTGAACTTAAATTTTTTGGTATGTAAATCGACCTATTTTCAATTATTTGTTCATCAAATCTTTGTATAATGGGGGTTTGGTGTACTTTATTGGAAAAACTATTAAACACTCATGATCCAGTGGTCTTCTCTGGACTAGGCCTATGATATACATCGCAATTTTGCAAGATTATAAATTTAAACAAATGGAGTCTGTACTAAACTATAGAACTGACTTACTAATTTTTAAGACATTAAAATATTTTATCATTGATATAAATAATTCCCTTGATAATATAATATTAATGAGGATAAACCCATGGCAACTTCCCATCTCTTTTATTGTATGAAGAGGAAACATTTAGTCTTAGCAGTAAACTATTTCCAAAATTTTAGACATCTGCATCAGCTGCATACAAATTACTTGTAAATTAAAATTTCCTTTAAGGCATCACAGAGTTGAGATATTTAACTATGTCATCATCAAAATCCCTGAAAGTATTTTCTTCTTTATTGAGGTACTGTAGTTGTGATAAGAGTTCTCTGCACTCCCTTCAGTCTTGTGCCATTTCAACCTGAAATCCTAACTGGTGCAGGCTAGCTCTGTAATTATCCATTATTCCGTGGCTTTTTGGGTTTTATAAAAAAAAAAAGGCCTTAGTCCTTATATTCTAATGTTTTGTACTTTCCAGACAAACTATTATATACCCAGCATACCTCAATCTTTGGCATCTCCAAAGTCTAGTTTCATTCAGTAACCAATAGTGGGTTTACTACAATACACATTCCCCACAGTATGCAAATGTACAATTTCCTGAATGACCTTTTCTTTGCCTCCTCTCAACTCACCATGAGCTTTGTTTTACTTGTACTGACTTTTAAACCCACCCTCTAGATTTTACCCTTCTTGTTTTTAAAAAAAATTTACCACCTCTGTCTACTGTTAAAATAAGGTCCTCTGTATATTGTAGCCCCTGAGAGATTCCCTTTAATCTTACTTTGTTCAGACTGCTACTGTCTTTAATTGAGATCTTCTCTTATGATATGGTATTAGACTTTTAGTAATAGCCATATAACATTGTCTTGGTTGTGTTTAGTGCATTTTCAAGCTATACACATCCTCTGTGTATAATTCCAACCTCTTTGTATACTAAATCTTCTCACTTTATTCATGTAATTCTATTTGTCTGTAAATTCTACATTGTAAAGCATCTCCCATTGTTTCATTATTATTACCAACATATTCCTATGACTCTTCTAGTCATATCACATCTTAAAAAGCTTCCATATATTTTGGTCAGTTCATCAATTACCACTACTTCTGCTACTTCAAGACATTGTTATTCCAGATGGTTCTAGGATTTTTCCAATATATCTTCTCAAGTGTCTTTTCAATAACTAGGTTCTTAAATATCTGTTGACTCCTCTATTATAAAAAAAAATGCAATGTTGAGATAATGATTACCTTTCTCTGAAATCTTTATTTCCTTTGCCACCTAGCTTTTATCACTCCTACATTCTGTGTAATTATCTTTGTCATCTTATCTGCTTGGCCTAAGGCAGAACTATTAAGCTCCCTTCATAACCTTCATTTATTTCTTCCTTTTCTGTCATATTTTTTATTTTTATTTTACATCTGACATGTATACTTACTACACTTTGCCTATTAAATAACAAATGTCAACATTTATACTGACTAGCATATACCCTGTTTCCATTCTTAGCTATCATTCACATTCATTATGCTAATTTTATGAGTTTACTTGACTCCTCACTCTGAGATTTGGGTATACTATTCCTTTACAATTATTTCACATTTAGGAGTCTTTTTTCCTTTTACTATGAGTATTTTTCCTCTATTTTCTTCCTGGCATTTAAAATTTTTAAATCTATACAATCATCTTGCCCAAAGAATAAAAGTGCATTAAATATTGGAAAAAAAAATATTTGTAAATTAACTCATAACCCTGTCTAACTTCTTAAAAAAATCATCAAAACTTTAATTTCCATGGAAAATCAAACCTTAACAAAATTACAATATGATACTCTGATAACAGTAAACTACTTCAAGCCTAGGTTTGGTCATTCAAATTCAAAAGTGCACTTTCCAAGCATCAGGCAATCATAAGCAAAGCCATCAAGGATCCGCAGTGCAATAGTTTGCTAGCATTAAGCAGCTAGACCTAAGACTTAAGTTTTCAATTCAATACAGCATATTCTTTGGTAATGGACAAGCAATTTGGTAATTTCATGCTCTACAATGTAATTCTGTACAGTATTTTGTTTATTTTTCAACTACAAGGAATCTAAAATTATCAGCATTAAATTAGGGTGCTTGTTATAACTAATGTTGTTGAGCAATATCAAAATTGGCAGGCACTAAATTCAGTTACAATTACCTTATGGAAGCAAACCTGGCAAACAAGTCTTACAGACCAAAGGAGTATAATTTATGGGCTAAGCTTCAAAAGCTGGGGTATCAATCTTACCAAGATATGTAGAGCCATCCAAACATGTGTTTTTGAAGGCAAAGGCTACAGAATCTCACCTCACAAATCTTTGCATACTAGACTTAGCTGTTTAAGAAATTTATGTTTAAAGATTAATATGATCACCGATGATAAGACTTTAGGTAAGGTTAGCAAATAGCTAAAGAAATAAAGCCCTTTCAATAGATAACATACCTGTTGCGTCAATACATGAATCTCTAGTGAAATTTGGAGATTTGCTTCCACCAGAGCCCCGTGGGAAACCATTTGTTGGTGACTTTAGACTGTCTGCTAATCCAGTTGAACGTAACCGTACTCCTGCTAACAGCCCTCCCGATGGATTTTCTTTCCTCCCTTCCTCTCGGTCTCTATCATCCTCCTAATGATGAACAAATAATTCTTATACTGACAACTTACTTTCATTTGGGAAGCAACTTCATACTCAATGGCACTAAAAATAAACATTTTCATTATGAGCATACCAATCATTATAAGGCCCCTTTCACACTAAGCATTTTTTTTCACTTCTGCAATCGGTGCGAATGTGCCTTTGTCAGTCGACAGATATATTATATGGACCCTTTCACACTAGAGCGGAGTGGATTTTTCTCTGCAGCAGTACCAAACTGGCTTTGCACCGATCAGCTCTGCTGATGGTGACAGTTGCCCATTATGTTTAATACGAGCTTCACAACACTATTTTTTTCCGCCTCTTGTTCGGCAAGCAGTAGTAGGCCACGCGAAACCAGTACTATGGAACAAAAGTATAAAAAAATACATATGCCAGAGTTCTTTTACATCAGCTTGGTAAGTAGTTTGCTATGGATTAAGGGAGGATTTTGAGTCTGGATGTTAAAGAAAATAATGAATTTGCTATGCTTACTCCTTTTTAAATTTACAAACATTCTTAGTATACTAAATAGGTTAAACTAGTTTTGCAAAGATATTTACAAAATTGTATAATCAATACACAAATGTAATTGTAATGACATTCATTATCAAAATTCATAAATCCCACCTTCATATTTTAGAATATTGTCAGCTCAAAGCTCCCTCTTCACTCATGAAATATTAGCAAATCTGTTTCTGATATAATTAGCATGCGACGACCGTAATATCGGCGGTTTTCGTTCGCTATACCAGCGGTGAGGAGACCGCCTCAAGTGCGGAAAAAAATGCATAGTGTGAAAAATGCCTTAGAGCTACAGGTTCTACGTGGGCTAAAAGAGCAATGTGTTGAAATATCAATTTGAGAATCCCTCTACTCCACTTTGTACACCTGCAATCACTTCTACAAACTACTAACTACCGCAAGTACCAATATCCAAGGGAAAAGTTATTCACCTTCCCTCTATTTCTTCCCTTGAGCAATTTACAATCATGTTCATGAAGTGCATTTATAAGAAAATGCTGGATTGTCAGTTTGTTTAGAAGTATATAAGAAATTAGAAGAGAATAATGACATTATTTTAATTCTTTATAAAAATATACTTTGTCATTTTTATACTTGCATAATGACATGGTTTAAATTCTGTAAAACAGAATTTGTCATTCCTGTACTTACCTGATGTTCATATTTCTTTCATCTCAAGAAGCTTGGTTATGCTGATATTACCCCTTGAAAGGGAAAAAATACCCATTTTCTTTCCTTATAATACACTAATACCTTTAATAAACCATGAGATTAACCACGACTACCAACTACAACAAGCTGCGCAAGTCAAAATAATTCCCTATCCTCTTGAAGCCACTTATCACTGAGGATGATGGGGGGCATTCACACGATTATCAGGCGAGTATAGAAATAAAATTTTATAATAAAAATTCCATTTATTTTTATGAACTTCCCCGTGACGTATATAATCCTGACTCCCACACACTGATGGTGGTAGTTAGCCAGTGAAGGAAAAGTGATAAGGCCTTTAGTTTCCCATAATAAATATAATAATGTCCTAAACTCGCCTGTAGTCAAGGTTTTGGGGTATTCTGAGCTCCAAATTAACATTTCTAAATATTACTTTGTCACCTATTATATAACAAAAAACTTAATACCCATAGAATCACGTGTATAATTTACAAAATCTTAGTACGAAGGGGATTTGAGAAAAGCGAATCCACGAAAGGCAGTGGACGACTGTGCCATCAACATTTCCAAATAACAAATCTTCTGAGCTGGTACAATTAACTTTTGGATAGACCAAAAAATTTAACCTCTTTAAAAATCTGAGCAACTATACTTATTGAAACTGCATTCTTTTCAATGCATGTTAATAAATACAGTAGCCAACAGGCAATTATAACACTCTTGAACACTAAGATTCACAGCCTATTGAATAGAGGAAGATGATGATGAAGACCATCCAGGTGACCAATTGAGGGGAAGTTCTGAAACCATAAGACTGGCACTTGCATTGGTAAAACACCACCAAGCCTTTGATGAAACAAAAAGTTTTTCAAATTCCGAGGGCTAGGTATGGGGAAAATCAATATCCTTCAAGTGTGAGAGTATTTAAATGGAAAACTTTGTGAGAATTGTAAACTTTTGAGGTTTGAGACACCTACAACTGGTTTTCAAACACCCTATGCTTTTGGTAAAATTAATAACTTACAGTAAAAATCCTGGAAGAAGGTTTAATATCTCTTCTGTCATATCTTTTACCCAATATTCTGCACACTCTAGATGAAAATATAGCTAACTTATATAAAGAAATGGTTCCTTGAACAAATGAAGACAAAGGAATCTTGAAAATTACTTTGACTACAACCAGTCCCCACAGATTAAGATGAAGCTTCTCCTGACATCCCAACCTGATAAAAAACTTTACTTTTATTAAAGCCCTACTACATAAAGGAATCCCATGAGTAGTTGTAATGGTACCATTTTTTTTTTGGGGGGGGGGGCATGGATATCTGCAGGAGTGTTCTGAGTGGAGGAACAGATATTTGTTTGATTATGATAGTTAGTTAACTGTTGATGATGATGCGCATTAATTAGTTAGTTGATTATTTTTTGATACAGCTGTTTAAAGATATTGGATGTTTTATCATGCTTAAAGATGACTAAAAGATGTTTCATTATGTTTGATGATGATTTTTTGTGATCTCTTTGCATATTACGGCCATACTTAGTAGCTATTATTGTCACTATTTGATAATAACTGTAGTGGATCTAGGTATACCCTGGAGATACGAAAGTATCTGTGGAGAGTGAATGTTTAGGATATGTGCACGTGTTGATTTTCCGAGTTTTTCTTTTTTTTTTGTGAAACTTTTCTTTTAGGTAATTTGAGAATTTTTTGCTAGCAACTATTGTTTTTGGGTTGGAACATAATGAATGTTTAATGTTTTGTGTTTACCAGTACTATATCTTAGATCTCTTTCAGACTGAGAGTCCAATGAATGAGCCAGAGTGTAGGCTTGACATATGAATGCATTTACTAATGGACTGTAGGATTTAGAAAAGTTAAGTATTTTTAAATACAAAGGTTACTTTCTATTGTATAAAATGAACCTTTCCAGTCACTGTCCTCTATGATATGTTTTCTTAATAAGATATGTAGTATCCATACATGTTCATATATAAAGTATGTATATCATGAATACAGACATGTTTAGTGTTAATTGATGATTAATTCTCTTTTTGAATTGTTTTTAAACATGTGTTCACTGATAATGAGTATTTTTGATGAGTTTGAGATGTGAATTTGATTTTTTTTTATCGATAATTGTTCACCAGTTTCCATTTGCTGTGAACTGTGTTGATTATTTCATGTGAATTTTTAATCCAAGTCGTTGACCTTCGTTGGAGGTGAACAAGGCTTCCCAAGGATCATCGAGACTTTGTTTTCAGTAGAGTAATTTTCAGTGGGGTTTTTTGTTAATTTTTCTTGAAATTTAATGGCCTTTGCTGTGTTTTAAAGTAGTTTTAAATTCTGAAAGGCTCAGGAGAGCCTTGAGTCAGGTGGAGGGGAGTTTGTCACGAACAAATATATTATTTTAAAGGCTAAGCAGTAAAGTAAATGCGCAGAAAGTAGGGTGGATATAGCCGAGCTATCCCTTTGTCTCCCTGATCCATGGGTTTTTGGGAAGTAGTTCAAGCCGCTTTCATTTTCGCTTGGGTTTTCTGATGACCCAAGCACACGTGTACTGAATCCATTACCATGTCAACAGGTACACCGAGGAGAGGGGACGCAGAGCGAGAACCAGTATGGTGCAGTTATGTCACCTGCTACCCATAGGCGAGACAAGCCCTTCACCCCCAGCAATGTAGGGAAAATAAGAACGCACTGACGTGCGAGAAAAGGCAGTTAAGTTCGAGTCCTACTTGTGAGTGAGCAACCTTCACTAGGCTCACCGGCCATGGTAAGCCTACCACAGCCATGGCGGACGTCCATACGCCAGTAATGCCACACGACGTCCAATAGTTTCTTTTAATTCAAATGTCTCATGTCCGCTCTCCCCGGGTATTGTACCAGTTAAAAGTAAATTCCATCGTATTTGTTTGATGAAATCATTTAAGAGCCAGCGAGGAACCTATTAGTCTTCTGTTGTGCACCCTCAAGATTTAAAATTCTAATTCACTCGCTTTGATGAAGATTCCTGCTCATTTTAATTGTGAAAATTTACTTAGACAATAAATCCTTAACGAGTTCAACCTCGTCTAATTCACCGCCTCCTATCCTGTATTTTTTTATTACCCCACACCCTCATGACTATAAATATATATATATATATATATATATATATATATATATATATATATATATATAAACAAGATTTAAAATATAAATACTACAAACATAGAAAGAATCAAAACAAAGCTACAAGAAGCAAAGATGTTCAGTATTCCAACAAAACCAAAAGCAAATGCAACTGAAAGTGTAACCTGTGATTTTCTATGTTATTACCGAGTCTGTTCCAACCTTGTTTAGGACAGACGTCCTTTTTTCTTGCATCATCTTCATTTCTGCAAGGATGTTTCCTCCAATACCCATGCCAAATTTGGGAAGACCTGCCATTTTCCTTGGTGGCGAGTCTTCTTTGCTATCTTCATCACAGCGACTTTTATCTGCAGAATATGTTAAAAGATTACTGTAATAAAAGGAAAATTCACACCTTACATGAGATTTGGAAGCATAAGAGTACACTACTGTATTTCATTATATTCAGTATTTACAAATATAAAAAGCAAAACAAATACACACCATCTATAGAACTTATATTGGAAGATGTTGAAGCCTTTCTTGCACTCATATCCGGGGACCTTTTTAATACTGCCTCATTAGCCAACTTGCCAATTAGGCTACTAATACTACGGCTGTTAAAAGAAAACATAAGAACTCTGTAAAAACTCAAATTCAAAACTTAGTTACAGTATTATATTCCCCTAAAATTCATGAACTACTCATACTTCAATTTAAAAGATTTGAACAAAAATAAAAAGCACAATTTTAATGATAAAATTTGTCATTTCTATAATGTACTTGCCTGATGTTCAAACTGCTTTCGTCTCAGGAAATTTGGGTAAGTCAACATTACCCATCCAAATTGAAAAAAAAAAAAAAAAAAAAAACAAAAAAAAAAAAAAAGTCTTCTTTCCTTCCAATATACTAACGCTTCTAGTAAACAATAAGACTAAACCATGTCTACAATAATAATATGGTACACATGTTGTATTATCTTCCTCAGTCTCAAAACTAAAATAATTCCTTATCCTTTTGATTCCACTAATCAGTGGGGAGTAGGGTGAGTATGTATATGAAGATCAGGTGTGTATGGAAATAGGAATCTTTTAAAATTCAACTTATTTCTATGACCCTCCCTTGATGCCTATAATGCTAACTCCTAAACTCTAGTGCAGGGGTTGGGTAACATTTTTGGGTGTTACCCCACAATAATTTGTAATAAAATCAATTTACCCCTGACTTTGAAGGATTCTGGGGGACAACCCAATTTACTTATAGAATTAATGCATAATATTTGCACACAATATCTATATTGGAATATTTAATTCTAAATTCAATCTATCATTAGGAAATAAAAATCTTTATTTTAGCATTACACGACCCACAAGCAAAATGGTTGACTATCATGTATTTCATATTCATATGAAAACAGTTAGGAAAATTTGATTTAATCCACTATTATAAGGAAAATGCTTATCCTTTCTGGCATAAGAAAACGAAAGAAACTAAAGAATTCAACTTGAATATTTCATTAATATCAGCTCCATGATATTAATGAAATTAGTGAATAAAATTTTGTAAAAAAAAACAAAAAAACTTTCCTCTTCCACATCATCATTATTGTCACTATCACTTTCTCCACCTGTGTTTGTAGAAACATGTTACTTGCTGCAATCTGAACATGAACAGCTCTGCACAATTCAAACATGACCTATAGTAGTGACACTTCCTTTGGTCATCACAGGTTCAGTCTTACAAAATAAATTTGTGAAATTCCTTACTTCAACTGGAGCTGCACCTCTTTCAAAGTACACTGGTACCATGAGTCCTTCGTGATTCGTCCGACTGTTACCAAGGGGATAACAGAGTTGAGGTTGTGCTTGGTGGCTATTCACCCATACTGCAGTCTGGTACTTAATTTGTTTCAAATGATGCTTGAATGCATTTTCTGTGAGGGAAAGACACTACAGGGCTTGTCGGTCTTGACTGTATATTAATACCTCAAGTCATCTAGTGAGGTACTTGGATGTAGATTACACTTCAACTTATAGAGAAGAATGAAATGCCACACATCAGAATAATCATCTTCAAGAGTTGATGAATTTCCCAATAAATGTAGAGCCCCCAGTGTAGAAACATGTTTAGTGAGAGTTGTGCCCATAGAATATTTTCCAAGCTGGCAGAGAGCAGGCATGCTATTACAGACAGTCGAGGAATATACTACAGGTAATGCTTTACACACATTGTGTCCAGAATTCTCTGCTACATTACAGGATGGAACAAACCTACCACGATTTGTATGTTGGCCAGTGTGCATGTAGACTTTTGGAGTTAGCATACCCACACTGAAGTAGTATATCGTCATAACGAGTACATCAGTATCATCTCCTGGTGCTGAGGTGACATCTTAGTGGAATGGAATAAAATATGGATGTCAGCCTCTTCATGAGAGTAAAAAGAATGCAGCAATTTCATTTGAACCATCCCTTGTTATGCGTACTGCTTTCTTGCCATCTGAAAAGCCACCAGCAATTATGACAGACTGATCATCACCAAGTACCTGGGGTAATCTTTCTATGAAGAGAGTACAGTACTCAGAATCTCAGCCATTATAGCTTTATTGATGGGGCTCTAGAAATTTCTGTAGCCTGCAACTGTGCAATTCTCTATTATGGCATAATTTACAGTACCTTTCATCAATCCAACTTGCCACTTGATCGAATTAGGAGAATCATATGTCAAATACAATAGCAAGTTCAGTGACATTAAAAGGTTTTCTGAAAATAGCTAGTATTTGGGGATGATATGACTTCCTAGATCTCCAAATAAGTTAAAACTTGCTTCATTTTCATGATGGAGCATGACCATGCCATCTTTGATATATGGTGTTAAGTCATCCCTTTGTGAAATATCTGACATATCAAAAACAGTGGACTCAATTCTCCTTATGGAATAGGGCAGGAGGGTCTGCAGCAAGTTCATACTTCATCACTGAATGCAGCTCAACATCACATTTTTTTGAGACTGCAAGTAGTCTTTTGAACAGTATTCAGAGCTAATGACCATCTTTTTTGTCTTATCACCAGCAAACATGGAAAGTTTAACTCGAGCCTCGGGATCCCAGACACTCTTGGGTACACCTTCTAACAGTCTAGAAATTATGAAGGCTGTTTGTGTTTACATGTCAATGTCCAAGATTCCGGTTAGTAATTTCTCTACCTCAGCACTTGCCACCTGACCACTAACAATGTTAGTAAGCTTTATGGTACTGTTCATAACGCAGAGGGTCTCAATAAAATAACTTCCGTGTTTAAATTTATATCGAGGATTTTCAAAGTTAACAACCTCCCTCAAGAAGAAGTACCAAATACACACTTTAAAAGATTTAAATTTTTTTTATCTACAGACCCTTAAGTGTGAATCATTGAACAATTGACGCAACCTTACTCACTCAACTCACTCACTCACACACACACACACACATTCACTCACTCACGCACTCTAGGGACCCTCATCCACAGAAAAAGTTAGGGACACTACTTCTACCCCCTTTGGTTTTGTCCAAATACAACTGTATGGCTTCTACTGAGAGAGAAAAAAAAAAATCTTCATCCTGTTATAAAGAAGGGATGTGAGAAAATTGAGGTAAACCCTTAGTCTTAAAATTCTTTTTGGCTCTGAAGGAAGGCAAAAGAGACAAGTTCATAATGTGTTCCCCAAAGCCTACCTTGACCAACAATGCTTGTAATTCACTTACACGTTTAGCTGATTCTAAAATCAACAGGAGAAAGTGTTTTGGTTATGATATACTTAAGGGATAAGATTTTCCTTCGGTTCAAATTTCGCCCCTTTAGAATACTATAAAACTGCATCCAATTATAGAAAACTGACCTCACTACTGGAGGTCTTTCAATGGTGAATGATCTTTACGCATCCTCTACATCTGAAACGAATAGATCTAATACCCCATTCTTTAGTACAGAACTAACCATGGATTTATATTTCTTAATTGCAGAAAGGGAAAGTATCTTGTTGCAAAAAAGAAATCTAAAAACTTAAAAATATTATCCATGCTAGTTATAGTCGTGGACAGATTCTTATACTTGCACCAATCAAAGTAAACCTTTCTTTGTTTTGGATATGTTATTGATCTTTTAAAACCTAGAGGGATTTGAAAAAACTTTTAATCTGAGGATACAGTGGATAGTCTCCATGCACTCAAATGTAGCAGGGATGGGTTTGGATGTGCATTACCATCACTTTTGAAATTGGTTGTTTCTACAGATTGACTATGTATGGCCACCTTTTAGTGGTTCAGCAACAAAGGTTTGACCTGTGAATCATGCCTTTTGTGGCCAAAGAAAGGAGCTTTAGGTAATTGCAATTGAGATGAGCCACCCAGGAGTGGGAGAAGAAAGGGTCTTCCACCATTTGAAAGGTGCCTTAACTAGCAATGACTTACTCGCATATCCTAGATTTGATTGCCCATTTTTAGTGACAACAGATGCGAGTAATTTAGCTAGTGGTGTAGTTTCTCAACGAGATGATAAGGTAGAGAGCGACCCATTTGTTTTGCTTCCAGGGCATTAAAGAATTAATAGTACATTTGATCGAGAGCTTTGGCTATTCTTTGGGTTCTAGAGAGGCATCGGTTCATTTTATTAGGTCAGTCGATTGAGTTGCAAAGTGATCATCGCCCCTTACCTGACTTATTTTATAAAGGAGACTTGACCTCTAGACAAGCGAGATGGATTGAAAGATCGTTTGAGTTTAATATAAAGGGTTTGCACCACATAGAAGGTCGTTACGATCCTGGAGGATCGAATCAAGTTCTTTTGAATTGATTAATTAAATTAGGATAAATCAACAACCAAGAGAAAAAAAGAATATAGAAACAAAACTCGCAAAAGAAAACAATTTTATTTACGACTAGTCAAAGATCAATGTTTCTTGATTGTGTACTTGGGAAGCACAGAATTGAACAAAGAAAATCATCTGATTAAACTACACTTCATCAAATAGGGGAACAGCCAAAAAAGCAGACAAATAATACTTGAAAGAAATGATGGTACTCTTCACAGCAGATCTTGACAATTCAGGAACATAGATATTTCAGGTCTGGGAGCTTCGTGGTTGGTAATAACGACAGGGGTCAACTGGTTCGGACATCTAGGACAAGTTGTCGTAAGGCTGGTCACAAAAGCATTCTGGTCCTTACGCTTTCTCCTTCTCTCGTTCTTTCTTGTTCCTTTGTCTCGTTCTCTGTTTCGTTCTCTGTCTTTGAAGGTTATATACCCCTGTATGGGAGGGGCTAACTATGGACAATTCCATAAAAGGAAATTTTCTCCTTTCTTCATCCTCATTGTTTTTTCTTAAAACCACGCCTTCTTTGATCACATCTTCCCGAATGTTCTGCTGGTGCAATCATGATCCATATGGCGCTATAATTGAAGTGAGAAGTGTTTACCTTCCGTTAATGGATGTCTCGGCGACAACAGACTCCACTTATGCTAGGTGTCCTTCCAAAACGCTGGCTCCTCAAATTACTAGAACAGACGACCCTTATGCCCCAAGTCTGCTGATCAAGGCACATCTAATTAATGTCTTGACCTCAATCAACGGCAATGACAGTTTCTGTTAAACACTAGCGGACCTCGGGACCTCTTCTCTCTGCTTCTTAAGAGTAGAAACTTTACATGTTTTAACATCCTTTTCTATATTATTCTATCTAGCCATGACAAAGATAAAGCTAACAAGGTAGCTGATGCCCTATCTAGAGGTGCAGTAATAGGAGTAACAACTAGGGCACAAAAGAGGAACGAAGAACGAAACCAAAATATTGAAGACCCCATCAAAATAGAGAACAGGATGTGATTTCACACGAGGAGCAATCAGAAAATGGGATCGGAGAGAGAGAGAGAGAGAGAGAGAGAGAGAGAGAGAGAGAGAGAGAGAGAGAGAGAGAGAGAGAGAGAGAGAGATGGGAACAGTGAAGGTGAATATAAGTGGGTGCCTGAGGACATGACCAGGGGTGTCTAATTTGAGTGCCCTGATGACACAGGTGTGATTGACTTGGGAGGTTGGGACATAAAAGAAGTCCGAGGCAGACAGAAAAAGAGGAATGGATGGAAAGAGTGCGAGCAGTGATTAAAGGGGAATTGGAGAGTCAATCATCATTTCTGAATGTGCCTCGTGAGAATATTTTATAGAGAATGATATCTTATATTGTGCTTACGAGAAGAGGAACTTAGTGCACGGGTAGTTCTTCCTCCCTCTTTAATTAATCGAGCCATCTACATTGTACATGCAAGTTCGTATGCAGGGCATTTAGTGATTGATAGAACATTAAGGAGAGCACGAGAATCCTTCTTTTGGTTAGGAATGGAAAATATAGAAAATTATATAAAATGTTGTCATGCTTATAACTGTTTCAAAGAACATAAAAACACTGTACGGGAAGCTGGAAAGTGGCCTGTGATTCCTATTAAATTTTATAGGGTGCATATGGATGTGGCAGGACCATTTCCTACTGGTTTAACACAGGTATACTGTATGTGTATTTGTGGATGCATTTACTCGGTACACTCATACTTAAGCAATGTTGGATAAATCAGCTAATTCATTAGCCCAGGCGCTGTGCTCTTTCATTACTAGGTTTGGTTGCCCGAAAATTTTGATAAGTGATAATGGTCTTGAGTTTATAAATAAGGTGGTGAAATCGGTCATGGACTTGATGAAAATTGAACACTTTTCAGTGACGGCATAAAAGCCTTCGGCTAATGGCTTAGTGGAATCGCATAATAGGGAAGTAATGCAAAGTTTACGTTAGTCCCTGATGACATCCTTCATTGGCATGCCATGCTTCCTACACCTGAGCTAGCTTTGAACATTGCATATGATGCTTTGCTCAGGGACACTCCTTTCTTTTTAGTGTAGGACAGGATCCTGTGTTACCATATACGGTCCTGATTAATTCGCAACAGTTGCCAAATTATTCAACTGAACAATACCGTGTCTATTTACTAAACCTCTTAAGAGAGTAATGAATACCACTGAAAGGTTTTTGAAAAGAGCTAATGAAAAACACAGCTCAAAGTATGATGGTCGGTTCAAAACCGCACCGGTAAACTATTTGTGGGCAATCATGTGTATTTGAAACGAATACAACCTAGGAAACACAAACTAGAGCCAGCGAATTTGGGACCTTACCGAGTAAAGATGGTTAAATCTAACACAGTAGTGATAAAAAGCATTATTAATGGCGCAGTGTCTGAACATCATCAGGCACACATACATGTGGTGCCTGAAGAGATAGTTTTCAAAAGTGTCAATCAGACTGTACCTCCTTACCCCTGCATACGTGACATTCCTCAAGTTGATGAAAGGAATTTTTTTTCTTTGCTGCTGTTGTTTGAACAGACCTAATTTCTTCTTTTAACATGTTTTAAATAAACTTGATGGTAACAATGTGTTCCTATGTTGGTGCTTGATGTACACGTAAAGTGTTGTGGTAATTATGCTGAGTGTAGCAATACGTATGACAAACTGCTGAGTCAACCTAAAAACAATCAAGAGGTTAAAAAGGCCAGGTGAGATACGTCAGGCGGATGCTGTATCATTCATGTATTTATATGATTCCTGGTTGCTGGGGCCGGGGCGGTTCCCGAAGGGTAAGTGGCTGCAGGATTAAAGTTCAGCCTTGAGGAAAGGCAGCGTTAGAGAACGTGTAGATGTAAATACCTTATACTTAATGTTATAAGAGAAGGGGGGGGGGGAAGATGAATAATTTTCTTGGTAAAACGGCTAGTGGCCACCGATTGATAATTATGAGTGGAAGTGAAGTAGCAATTTTAAAAATGGTGAAACGGTGGTGGTGAGTTGTGTTGCGAAATTGTGCCGTAAACCCGAACAATTAAATCGAGGGATGAAGGAATATCTATTCCTACCCCTGTTCTGTTCAAAAAGCCTGTAATGCCCGCAACCAGAGGGAGGTTATTGATGAGGTTGTGTAGTACTGATATTGATATGATTTCTTTTCCACTTTGGGTATACTGTATTTAGTTGCAGAGGTCATAAGAGAAATGAGTTAAATTATATTATATTGTGTACATTTTTACATGCAATATTTATTTTTCCATTTTTTTGTGGAAGATGTGTTATTTAATGGGTGATATCTATGTACAGTATATATTTTATGTTGCATTTCCGTTTAGTACATGCCATGCCTATTCCAGGTCGGAGTGTCCTCCATATATCATAGACTAGTGAGGGCGAGAGCGAACCTCCTCCCGGAGTGAGGACCTTGGGGATGGGGGGAGTAATGTCCTAATCCTTGTATGCAAAATGTGTGTTTTATATAGTGAGTTGGAATGAACCTTTAAAGAGTGCTAGGAGTGTCATAAATTGGAGGGCACGATCACTGAACTTTGTTACACGTGACGTGTCCCTAGAATCATAATGTGACGAATTTGACAGTATATTTCCATCATAGTGGAGAATTCCACAAAACCTAACAATTCAGCATGTTCAGAGACCAAGATTGCATCTTGCTTGTGAGGGTTAGTTGGTACCATTTGAGCGATCAGTATATGTATGTATGTGTATATGTATGTATGTATGTATGTATATGTATATATATATATATATAATATATATATATATATATATATATATATATATATATATATATATATATATATATATATATATATACAGTAGGGTCCCGAATTAAGAGTGTTCGAATTACACGATTCCCCTTTTCCGCGATCGCTATTTTTCAAAAATAAATTTTCTGTATCTGCGAGGCTGTTCAAAGTTCGCGAGTCAAGCACTACAAAATGTATCAAATCTATTGTCTTTTTAAGTATATTGGTAGCCCTAAATACGGTGATTTATAATAAATGTTACAAAACAATATTAACATTACATTTCATTAACATAATTTCATAATGAATAGCCTATTTAAGGATAAAATTCCACATCAACAATGAAATCAACTGTTAACTGTGCGAGTCCAGCTGACAAAATGTAAACAGAAATGTGGTTACGTTCTCGGCAATCTTTATCTTTCTCCAACCTTATGATAATTGTAATGGTAGTGTTAATGATGGTATATTAAAGCATTATTTTTGTTTGGTACAGTATATTTAAAAGCCTTATTTTTCCCTCTGGGCGTTCAAGGTTTTCACGAGTAGACTGGGTTCGTTTATCGGCAGTGAATAGCCTAAACTTCGGTAACGAGTCGTCAATATTTTGTCATACTGTATTTTAAACAGTATACATTTAATTTGCAAACATTGGTTTTGTAGAGTAGACGGTAAAATAAAATCTAGAGAGAGAGAGATTTGATGGCAGAAATCTCTCTCTCTCTCTCTCTCTCTCTCTCTCTCTCTCTCTCTCTCCCCGTAATAAATAAAACCATAGTTCACATATGGCAACTTGAGTTTAAGAATGAAATTAACATGAATATTGTTAGTTGTGGCGATCAATTCCTCGCTTCAGGGGGTACACAAAACAAAAACACGACATTCAATTACAACAGCTGATCTCTCTCTCTCTCTCTCTCTCTCTCTCTCTCTCTCTCTCTCTCTCTCTCTCTCTCTCGTTATACAATACTTACAAATAGATGAAGAAACCAAAATCGGTTTTCTTGAAGTGTCAATTAAATACAAAACGAAAAAATTATACCGTGTATACATCCATTTCAATCATAGCTTAAAATACGGTAACCGATTTCGTCCGCAAACCACTATTTTTTAGGAAACACCATTCTATTCCACAAAATTTTTACTCTTTAAATGTCAATTGCACTATAATAAAACATGTACTTATGTTGTTAAATTTCGGGTGTGTTTTAAAAATCGAGTAATGCCGACTTATTTTTGTTTTACTTTTGGCTGTGATCCCATCAGCTGATGTCTAGCTTCCGCGCAAATACAGTAACAAAGAATTGTTTACACCATTTCTTAACTTATTCAAACCATCTATACAGTTAATATTACATAAACACCAATGTGTTATAACCTATCATATTTGTTGTTTAGTACTTTAAAACCATCCCCTCTCTCTCTCTCTCTCTCTCTCTCTCTCTCTCTCTCTCTCTCTCTCTCTCTCACATCGAACGTTATAGCGGTAACCTAATTGTTCGGTGACTTTAAAAATAGGCCTAGTACTTTCTTCTTTTACCTTTTTTGCATATGGATCCATAATTGAGGTGGGTACAAGTTGACTTGTAACTGAAGTTAGGAAAAGTATTTTGGATATGGAAAGGACAATTATCTTTCGTAACAGTTTAGAATTATCGTAAGTTATCACTCTGTCATTAGCGGCAGTTTGCTATTGTGGATTAAACGCATAAGGAAAAAAAATTTCCAGCTTTGCTACGAATTTAGGAATTTATATGGATACGGTAAGTAAAATATTTGTAATAACATAATGTTTACTAAATGTTTGTAATATCATTAGTTATGACTTAGATTATGTGTGTTTAATGCATTCGTTTGTTTATTATGATCGAAGATGGAGCGTAAACAAATGGAAGGTTTCCGTTTCAGGCGGCATCATAAAGAAAAACATTTCATAAATGGCATTCATTTCATTTATTTGAAAGTTCTAATAAAAAATAATTAGAACATTGGTAATAACAAATTCAACATATAATCTATACTTGGTAAAATTGCTGTCAATTCAAAAACACAGATGTATAAATGCGTCTGTTTCTTCGTTGTGATCAGAGATAAACGTAAACAAAACATTGGTTGTCGTTTTCTATTGTGCTTTTTAGCGTGTTTAGGAAACGCATGATATAAAATCGCCTTTATTTTGATAATTCTGGATTTTCAATCATACAACAAGCTAGTCTATAGAGTGATGGTTTTGCTATTCACCAGTTGTATTATACAATAGATATGACAAACATTAAAATTTGTCTGTATTTTGGGTTGTGTTATAACGGGAAATATATGGTGTTTACACCTATCCTGGTTGTAATTTTAACCATTTTTAGAACTTTAAAGTATATTAAATGTTTTATTTATTTACAAGAACAATTTGATATTATAAAGAAATACAGTATAGTACAAAGAAAGTATTGGAAATGGGTAGTAAACACATTTGAATAGGCAAATTGCTGGTTGCCATGGCCGCAATGGAATTATTTCTGTTAGTTGTGTTTCGAAATTCGCAATTTTCCATTTACACGAGGTCATTAATCGACCAAATTCTCGCATAATTCGGGACCCTACTGTATACACACACACACAATGGGGTCCTGAATTATGCAAGAATTTGATCGATCAATGGCCCCGCATAAATGTAAAATCGCATATTTCCAAACACAACAGGAATAACTCCATTATGGCCATGACAAACCGCAACTTATCCATTCAAACGTCTTTACTACCAATTTTCAATACTTTCTATGTACTATACAGCATTTTTTTTTTTCTAAAATCATATTGTTCATGTGAATAAGTTAAACATTTAAAGGTTTAAAGGTGGCTCATGAATGGCAGAGGCAAGGGACAGTAACAATGCCCTAGAGACTGACCATATACTGTATTATATGATCAGCGCCCAAGCCTTCTTTCCACCCAAGATAGGACCAGGGAGGGTCAGGCAGTGGCTGCTGATAATTCAGCAGATAGACTTATAGGCTCCCACAAACCCCCAAACTTAGCTCACAAGTATGGTAAGGTTGCAGACACTAATGGCACTAAAGAGTCTGAGCGGGACTTGAACCCCAGTCTGGCAAACACCAGAGACGTTACCAATCAGGCCACAACAACTCCAAATGTTTTAAAGTTTTAATAACTTGAAAAAGGTTAAAATTACCACTAGGATGGGTGTAAATACCATATGTTTCCCCTTATTATACAACCTAAAATTAGGGCAAATTTGAATGAATTTTGATCATATCTGTTGTGTAAAATATGACTGGTGAATAGCAAAACTATTGCTGTATAGACTAGCTTTTGTTGTATCATTGAAAATCCAAAATTAACGGAATAAAGGCGATTTCATACCGTGTTTCCTAAACACGCCAATAATGTACACCATCTAAAACAGAAACCATAGTACAGTGGAACCTCTACATACGAATTTAATCCGTTCCAGAACCAACTTCGGATGTAGAAATTGATCGGATGTCGAAACGAATTTTCCCATAAGAATACATTGAAATAGGATTAATCCGTGGTTGAGCCCAAAAACCTATGATAACTTCTTAATAAACTACTACACATAACTTTCCCATGAGAATAATGAACACTAAATTAGATAATAGACATGTAAATAAGAAGAATAGACATGTAAATAAGAAGAATTAGCAAAAAATGATAAATAAGAAACGGGTTTTTAGCGTCACTTTACCTTAGAAACTCCAGCGCAGGTGTTGTTCGTCTTCGCTACGCAGAGAGAAGAGAGGAGACGGACGGACGGCGAGGAGGTAGAGAGGTTAACTACGATAAACGTAACACTACCGTAACTTATTCTAACTTACACTAAGTGAACTTTAACATAACTTAGCTTTTTTTTTTTTATTTTCATATTTTATATTTTTTTTTACATTTTCTTTTTTTCTTTTTGATGATTACGTAATTTTAATCACTATCACTTACATTTAAAATTGACTGAATTTCTTTTGCTTCACTCTTTTCCGTTTTCTGTGTTTCACTTTCTTCCTCTTCACTCTGCCGTTTTCTTCGGTTCACTTACATCCTCTTCATCGCGAGTTCGCTTCGCAGTTTTTTTAAAGAAAGCATCGATAGATAATTGCTTCGTACGGCTTTTCAGAATGTTTCGAAAGTGCGTTAGGCAAACATCATCGAATTGAGAAACTACACGACAAACCTGCAATTTCTTTGGATGGTATTTGTCGATGAAGTCGACCACGTCTTGATATTTTCCTAACACCTCTTTTATTTGCGCTGAACCTAACACATGTTCTACCTCCTCGCTCTCTTCCTCGTCATCACTCATGTGCTCCGACATAGCATGGAGTTCCTTGAGCTCATCCGTCGTCAGTTCGTCGTGATGTTCGGCGACGAGTTCCGTAACGTCATCTGCGTCGACCTCCAGACCCATGGACTTGCCAAGGGAGACGATTTCCTCTACGGCTTCCGCTGCACCGACCACGGGATCAGGTTCGGGGTCAAAACCCTCGAAATCTCGGGGAGAAACTGCATCAGGCCACAGCTTCTTCCATGCAGAATTGAGGGTCCGTCGAGTTAATCCCACCCAAGCCTGATCAATGATCTTTAAGCAGTGCACGATATTGAAGTGGCCCCTCCAAAATTCACGCAAAGTTAAGTTGGTGCTTTGCGTGACATTAAAGCACTGCTTGAATAAGTGCTTGGTGTACAGCTTCTTAAAATTAGAGATGACTTGCTGGTCCATGGGCTGGAGGATAGAGGTGGTATTTGGTGGAAGATACAGCACCTTTATGAACTTGAATTCATCGAAGATATCATCTTCAAGTCCGGGGGGGTGAGCGGGTGCATTGTCAAGGCATAGCAGGCACATTAAAGGCAATTTCTGCTCATGAAGATACTTCTTCACAGAAGGACCGAAAACTTGGTTTACCCATTGCACAAAGAATTGCCTAGTGACCCAGGCCTTCGAGTTGGATCGCCAGAAAACATGAAGCTGATCCTTATCGACGTTGTGTGCTTTAAAGGCCCTAGGGTTCTCCGAATGGTAAACAAGCAAGGGCTTGACTTTAAAGTCCCCGCTAGCGTTGGCACATAGAGCAAGAGTCAACCGATCCTTCATTGGCTTATGCCCAGGCAATTTCTTCTCTTCAGCAGTGATGTAGGTTCGACTCGGCATCTTCTTCCAAAACAGCCCGGTTTCATCACAATTGAACACCTGCTGCTCTACGTAGCCTTCTTCCTTTACGATATTTTCGAATTTCTTAACAAAGTCAGTTGCAGCCTTTGTGTCCGCACTAGCAGCCTCTCCGTGGCGAACAACTGAATGAATCCCGGACCGTTTCTTAAATTTCTCGAACCAGCCACGAGATGCCTTGAAATCATCTGAGGAAGGCTCGGTTGAACTCTCCCCAGCATCACCCACAGAGCTCTCCTCCTTCAAGTCCGTAAAGATGGCGTGCGCCTTCTCGCAGATAACGGTTTCGGTGATGGTGTCGCCAACGATCTCTCTATCCTTAATCCACACTAGTAGAAGTCGTTCCATCTCTTCTATGATAGGGGTACGGCGTTTGGAAATTATAGTGATCCCCTTAGAAGGTTTCACTGCTTTAATAGCTTCCTTCTGTTTAAGGATTGTCGAGATCGTCGACATATTACGGCCATACTGTTTAGCAAGTTCACTCACGCGGATGCCACGCTCATGTTTTTCAATAATTTCCTGCTTAATTTCTATAGAAAGCATTTCCTTCTTCCTTTTCTCACCACTACCACTACCACTGGCAAAACTAAGCCTTTTTGGACCCATGATTTACGTAAATTATCGTTAATGGATGCACGTAAAAAATCACGATTAATTCACAGTTAATATCACAACGCAAAGAGCACAACCGCACGAAGCCGACGAGAACAGAGGACTGACCCAAGCCGCGCTAATTGAGCGTCCCTCCGAGGTCGATGTGCTGCCTTCTATCGGCGGAAATAAAAAACACTTCAGGCGCTATGAGCACCGACTACGCGTACGAGTATTGTTTACTTCGGGTGTCGAAAAAAACATTCGGGTGTAGAGTCGGAACGTGTTCGAATTGTACATCGCGTGTCGAAAAATTCGGATACAACCGGTACGACGAAAATTGCTACTTCGTGTGTCGAAATAAAATTCGGGTGTAGAATCAAAAATTTGCTCGAATTTTACTTCGGATGTTGGAAAATTCGGATGTAGATACGATCGGATGTAGAGGTTCCACTGTATTGTTTACTTTCGTCTCTGATGATCATTACGAACAGACAAACTATACATTTGTGTTAAGGTTAGTTTTTGGAGCAACAGCTATTTTACCGAGTATTGATTATATGATGCTTTTGTTATTACTAATGTTGTTTTACTTAATTTTTCTTAAAATTCCAAATAAACGAAATGCGATTGATATGTTTTTTTTCTAAACAAGCCGCCTAAAACAAAAACCTCCTGTTTATTTATTGTACGTCCCATAGTCGATAATGAACAAATGAATGCATTAAATATATATATATAATATATATACAGTATATATATATATATATACAGTATATATATATATATATACAGTATATATATATATATATACAGTATATATATATATATATATATATAAATATATATATATATATATATATATAAATATATATATATATATCATATATATTACCGAGTATTGATTATATGATGCTTTTGTTATTACTAATGTTGTTTTACTTAATTTTTCTTAAAATTCCAAATAAACGAAATGCGATTGATACGTTTTTTTCTAAACAAGCCGCCTAAAACAAAAACCTCCTGTTTATTTATTGCACGTCCCATAGTCGATAATAAACAAATGAATGCATTAAATATATATATATATATATATATAATATATATATATATAAATATATATATATATGTATATGTGTGTGTATATATATATATATATATATACATATATATATGTAAATATATATAGTAGGGTCCCGAATTAAGCGTGTCCGAATTACACGATTCCCTTTTTCCGCGATCGCTATTTTTCAAAAATAAATTTTCTGTATCTGCGAGGCTGTTCAAAGTTCGCGAGTCAAGCACTACAAAATGTATCAAATCTATTGTCTTTTTAAGTATATTGGTAGCCCCTAAATACGGTGATTTGTAATAAATGTTACAAAACAATATTAACATTACATTTCATTAACATAATTTCATAATAAAAAGCCTATTTAAGGATAAAATTCCACATCAACAATGAAATCAACTGTTAACTGTGCGAGTCCAGCTGACAAAATGTAAACAGAAATGTGGTTACGTTCTCGGCAATCTTTATCTTTCTCCAACCTTACGATAATTGTAATGGTAGTGTTAATGATGGTATATTAAAGCATTATTTTTGTTTAGTACAGTATATTTAAAAGTCTTATTTTTCCCTCTGGGCGTTCAATGTTTTCACGAGTAGACTGGGTTCGTTTATCGGCAGTGAATAGCCTAAACTTCGGTAACGAGTCGTCAATATTTTGTCATATTCTAAACAGTATACATTTGATTTGCAAACATTGGTTTTGTAGAGTAGACGGTAAACTAAAATCTAAGAGAGAGAGAGAGAGAGAGAGAGAGAGAGAGAGAGAGAGATTTGATGGCAGAAATCTCTCTCTCTCACTCTCTCTCTCTCTCTCTCTCTCCGTAAGAAATAAAACCATAGTTCACATATGGCAACTTGAGTTTAAGAATGAAATTAACATGAATATTGTTAGTTGTGGCGATCAATTCCTCGCTTCAGGGGGTACACAAAACAAAAACACGACATTCAATTACAACAGCTG